>NW_017675804.1:54598-59481 GCF_001879085.1 Nicotiana attenuata
GATCTTAATGGGCCGACCCAACGGCTAACAGCGATACACTCAGAAACGAGGAGAGATCGACGGAACGAAGGACGACGAAAACAACTCCCTCGCTCCAACAGAGATCGACATCAGCCATACACCAGATCCTCCCATCCGCCACCAAGGCATACAGACGCACTACAGCGACACATCGCTCCACTGCGAAACGAAAGAGGTACGCCCCCTTTATTAACCGCCCATAACTTTTGTGTATCTCCTTCAGAGATAGTGTACGCACTGGAGAAGCTAGGCACCAAGGTGCATTGGCCGCAGAAGATGAAATCAGACCCTGCCACAAGGAAATCAAACGCCCTATGTGAGTTCCATCAGGAACGAGGACACAAAACCGAAGACTGCATAGGCCTACGGCAAGAGGTGGTCAGGATGCTGAACCAGGGATACCTGAGGGAGCTACTCAGTGACAAAGGAAAAATCAACTTTGCACGCGGACGGGAACAACCCCACGGGCCGCCGAAGCCACCTTCCCCAGCGCGCACGATAAACATGATCGTCGGAGGCGGCGACGAGTCAGCGATCAATCACGTCAAGCTCGCCACCACACACGGACTAAAGCGGACCATCGCCCATGAACGGTATGAGGACTTCGAAGATAGTATCACCTTCGATAAGTCTGATGCCGACGGTTTGTCTTTCCCTCATTATGATGCTTTAGTTATCACTTTACGTATAGCTGATACAGATGTTAAAAGAGTCATGATCGATGACGGAAGTGGCACCTGTATTATCCACCCAAGGGTCCTCATACAAATGGGACTCGAGGACAAGGTAATACCGCGCTGCATAACACTAACCGATTTTAACAATGCAGTAGAACGGACGTCAGGAGAAATAGCACTGCCCGTCTTAGCAGGAGGAGTCACGCTGGATACAACTTTCCACGTGATGAACCAAGAAACGACGTACAACGTCATCATAGGGCGCCCATGGATACACGCCATGCGAGCGGTCCCTTCAAGCCACTACCTAGTGATCAAATTCCCTACCCCATGGGGAGTATTCAGTATTTGAGGCGAGCCACGCACTGCACAAGAATGCTACAAAATAGCCCAAGACTGCGCCCACACCCAACAGCTAAAGGGGGCGAGCGCGGAGGCATAGCAATTAGCCATGTCGGGAACTAAGGTCAACCCGATAACGGACGTCATCAAAGACCCCGACGTCGTGGAAGCCTGTAAAGCAACGGTCGAAGACCTCGACCCAGTCCAATTGGACAAAACCGATCCTACGAAGAAAGCCTATATCGGGCAAGGTCTCGCCAACTCAAGTAAGTATTGTGAATTCTTAACTAACCATGCAGATTTGTTCGCCTTTTCCCATTCAGATATGCCGGGAATCCCGCGAGACATCGCCACCCACAAGCTGAATGTCGATCCATTACATCCGCCCGTGCGACAGATGAGGAGAAAATTAAACGCCGCTATCAATGAAGCGGTCGGTAAAGAAGTAGACGAGCTACTGGCCAACGGCTCCATCAGAGAATCAAAGTACCCCGAATGGGTCGCCAACGTTGTCATGGTAAAAAAGAAGAACGGGAAGTGGAGAATGTGTGTGGATTTCACCGATCTGAACAAGGCATGCCCAAAAGATTCATTCCCACTACCCCACATCGACCAACTGATCGACGCCACTGCAGGACATGAACTGCTGAGCTTCCTAGACGCCTACTCCGGCTACAATCAAATCATGATGGCCGAGGAGGACCAAGAGAAGACAACTTTCATCACCCACCAAGGGACTTACTGCTACAAGGTAATGCCCTTCGGGCTCAAAAATGCAGGGGCTACGTACCAGAGACTGGTCACCAGAATGTTCAAAGAGCAGCTCGGTAAGACTATGGAAGTCTATATCGACGACATGCTGGTAAAGTCGACAAGAAAAGAGGACCACATCGACCATCTGAAAGAAACCTTCGAGATATTGAGAAGATACGGGATGAAACTAAACCCCGAGAAATGCGCCTTCGGCGTGGCATCAGGAAAATTCTTAGGGTTTCTCGTATCACAACGAGGTATCGAAGTCAATCCAGATCAGATCAAGGCAATAGACGCAATACCAGAGATACTGAACAGCAAAAAGCAGGTGCAAAAGTTGACGGGGCGAATAGCCGCCTTGTCTAGGTTCATCTCACGGTCCTCCGACAGATGCCATAAGTTTTTAATGTGCTGAGAAAGGACAAAGGGTTACAGTGGAATGAGGAATGCGTTGAGGCCCTAAGGAAATTGAAAGCGTACCTATCTTCACCGCCACTGCTAGCCAAAGCAAATCCAGGCGAGCCACTGCTGTTATATTTGGCCGTATCCGAGGTCGCCATCATTGCAGTCCTAGTTCGTGAAAATAAAGGTACACAATCTCCTATTTACTATATTAGCAAAACCTTAGTGGACGCCGAAACACGGTATCCACACCTTGAAAAATTAGCTTTGGCATTGGTCGTAGCTTCACGGAAGCTCCGACCCTATTTCCAATGCCACCCCATAAAGGTAGTGACGACCTTCCCCTTGAGAAGTATCCTACACAAGCCTGAGTTATCAGGCAGACTCGCCCGATGGGCCATAGAGCTCAGTGAGCACGATATCTCATATCATCCAAGAAACGCCATCAAGTCGCAAGTACTTGCCGACTTCATAGCCGATTTCAGCGCAGAGATACTACCAGAGGCGGAATTGGATGCACGCCGTGCCCCCTCCAATGCCGACCTATGGAATCTTTACACTGATGGCGTCGCTAACGCCTCGGGATCGGGACTGGGACTTGTTCTCGAGGTCCCCACGGGCGAAACAATTTTCCAGTCCATACGATGCCCCGAGATGACTAACAACGAAGCTGAGTACGAGGCTGTTATTGCAGGTTTGAAACTAGCCATCAAGTATGGAGCTCGACGACTCGTTCTCCATTGCGACTCTCAGCTCTTGGTGAACCAGGTCACCGGGACTTACCAAATCAAGGAGCAGAGGTTGCAAAAATACCAGTCAGAAATCCACAGGTTAATGACCGAGTTCGACGAGTGCCGCTTCGAACAAGTTCCGAGAGCACAGAACGTCGAGGCAGACGACTTAGCAAAATTAGCCGCAGCCACTAAAAACTTCAACAAAGAAAGCGTGGTCACCCTCCTCCATTCAGCCATTGATCACACTGAGGTACTCTCTTTAAATTTGACTTGGGACTGGTGCAACCAATTTGTATCCTATCTGCAGGATGGAACACTCCCCCTCGACAAAAAAGAAGCCAAGAAGCTCCGCGTACAGGCCGCCCGGTATTGCCTGATAAACCACGAGCTCTACAAAAGGACGTTTGGCGGACCCCTGGCCAAGTGTCTAGGGCCGCAACAAACGCGGCCAGTGCTCGAAGAGGTACATGAAGGTCATTGCGGTGCCCATACGGGCAACCGCGCCCTCGTGCGCTGCATAATACGGGCCGGCTATTATTGGCCCACTATGAAGAAAGACGCAGCGGAATATGTTCGCCGATGCGAACAATGCCAAAAGTATGCCCCCATGATACACCAACCAGGAGAACCACTTCACTCGGTCACTTCCCCATGGCCCTTCATCAAATGGGGAATGGACATAGTCGGTCCCCTACCAACGGGACGAGGAAAGGTACGATTTCTATTAGTTTTAACTGACTATTTTTCCAAGTGGGTTGAAGCAGGAGCGTACGCCCAAATACGCGAACAAGAAGTGATCGCCTTCATATGGAAAAATATTATATGCCGCTTCGGCATCCCCAAAGAAATCAGTTGTGACAACGGACGACAGTTCATCGGTCAAAAAACGATCGAATTCTTCGAGAAATGGCGCATCAAGAGGATACTTTCCACGCCATATCACCCTGCCGCCAACGGCCAAGCGGAATCCTCCAACAAAAAATTAAACATACTAAAGAAGAAACTCGAGGACGCCAAAGGGCTATGGCCCGAGCTGCTACCCGAAGTGTTGTGGGCACACAGAACCACACCCAAATCCAGCACGGGGGAAACACCGTACTCGCTGGTCTACGGAACCGACGCGGTCATACCCGCCGAGGTCGGCGAACCAAGACTAAGATAGTCACACACCAGTGGAACAGAAAATGACAGAAACAGGCTCCAAGACCTCGACGAAGCTGAGGAAAGGAGAGAAATGGCCCATATCAGAATGGTGGCCCAAAAGCAACAAGTCGAAAGATAATACAATAAGAGGGCCAAAATAAGACCACTCAAGGTGGGAGACTATGTCCTTAAAGCGAAGACATTGGCATCCAAAGACCCAAGTGAAGGGAAACTGGGTACCAACTGGGAAGGACCCTACAAAATCATAGCAGTAGCCAGCAAAGGCGCATTCCTGTTGGAAACAATGGAAGGGAAAACGCTCCAAAACAACTGGAACGTTACTCACCTCAAGAATTTCCACTTCTGAAAGGCGTCTCCCGAGTCGTACTCTTTTTCCCTTACCCGAGTTTTGTCCCAATTGGGTTTTCTCGAGGAGGTTTTTAACGAGGTGGCAGAGGGGACACTTGGAGATATTTGCGAAACAAGTTTATTATATCATCCTCTCCTTACGACCTCCAGGCCGACATGATAAAGGGACTGGACTAGCTTGATCTCCAATGTATGAAAGGCTACGGCCATCTCCAATGTATGAAAGGCTACGACCATCTCCAATGTGTGAAAGGCTAAGGCCATCTGCTAAGGCCATCGCCGCCAACGGTCGACCTAGATTCGACTACGGTGAGTAAACGACTCGACGACAGTTGAAGTCGCCTACATGGCTAAGGCCATCAATTATATCATGGCTAAGGCCATCACCGCCAACGGTCGACCTAGATTCGACTACGGTGAGTAAACGACTCGACGACAGTCG
>NW_017675805.1:0-59425 GCF_001879085.1 Nicotiana attenuata
GATGGTATTATGCACTTGGCATGCTTTGCCCCAGTTTCCCTGATTGCTCCAATTGTTGTTTTGATTGACCCAATTTGGATTTTGATTATAGTTTCCCCAATTGTTGTTCCCTTGTTGTTGATTATTCCAATTGTGTTTCCTTGTTGTTGGTTACCCCAATTGCCCTGGGATCTCCATTGTTGCTGTTGGTTAGAAGAATTGCCTCTTTGGCCTTGATAATTGTTCACATATTGTACCTCTTCATTCTGCCCATCATAACCATCATCTTGGAATCCACCACAATCATTGTCAAATTGATCCGAACTCCCTTGGTTCTGTTGACCTCTTTGTCTTCTATTTTTCACTAGCATGTTGACACCCTCCATGGCATTCACTTGGCGAGGATTTTGCACTTTTTGCAACTGTGCCTTTGCTAATTGGTTCATTGTTGTTGTAAGTTCAGCTATTGCCTGCCCATGGTCATGTAGTTCTTTGTGCAAGTGAGTGACCGTGGGGTCACCCTGTGGCACATTGGCTCTACTTTGCCACGCGGAGGATGTGTCAGCCATCTCGTCAAGAATAACACATGCTTCATCATAAGGCAGCTTCATGAAATTACCGCCAGCCAGTTGATTCACTATGCATTGATTCGTGGTGTTGATTCCCCGGTAGAAGGTTTGTTGTATCATTGCCTCTATCATATCATTGTTGGGGCATTCCTTCACCATGGTTCTATATCTCTCCCAAATCTCGTGTCATGGTTCGGTGGGCTCCTTCTTGAAAGCCAAAATCTCATCCCTTAATGCTTCCATGTGCCCCGGTGAGAAAAATTTGGCAATGAACTTATCCGCCAACTCATCCTAAGTAGTGATGGAATGGTTGGGAAGTCGCTCAAGCCAATCAAATGCCTTCCCTCTAAGTAAAAGTGGGAAGAGTCTCAGTCGAAGTGCATCCTCGGACACATTGGTTTGCTTGCTCCCCCAACAGGTATCCACGAACTCCTTGAGATGTTTGTACGCATTCTGAGAGGAAGCACCGTGAAATACCCCTGCTGCTCCAGCAATGTCAGCATCACATTAGTAATTTGAAAGTTGCCCGCCCAGATCCGGGGTGGGACAATTGCACTCGCATAGCCTTGGTTGGGAAGTACTCGAGGAGCCACTCTTGGAGGTGGCGGAGGAGGGTCTGGAACATGTTCATTTGCATTGGCCTGGCGGCCTCTACGTTATCCTTGAGGCACAAGAGGCACCTCATCATCTCCAATATCATCTACCTCCTCCCCCGTAACAACATTGCCAAGAGGGTCATTATTGTTTGCTGCCATTTGTACCTGAAGTCGTGACACACACAAATTAGTAATGCAGAAGGAAAAAAGAACAATTCACAAAACTACTTAGATAGATAATCAAGACCGTTAGCTCCCCGGCAACGGCGCCAAAAAGTGATCGAGGCCAACCCTCTACTACTATAAAGTAGCAAGAGAGGTCGAAGCAGCTTTTACCCGAGAAGGTCGGGATCGATTTCCACAGGGAGCTAGAGATTGGAACTGAGTTTCTACCTAAGTTAGAGTTGCGTAATTGTTCCTAATTATACTTCTAAACATTTTTGGTTTTTGATATTACTTTTAAATTTATACTACTAAGATGCGAAATTAAGCTAAGTTAAGCTAAGGGAATACTATTGAAGGTTGTCTAATTAGTTAAAAGGCACTAGGGGAGTGACTTTCTCCTAGGTGGATAATTGACGGGTTCTCGTGTCTAAGGCTAGGTTATCATATTTGGGGATTACGATATAACCATTGCACGATTCTACTCACCCTATACATCTCGGTAGCTCGAGTGATTTTGCCCTAATTGACTTTCTCAAGATCAATTGGGTATGATCATTTGTGCAAGCAATTAAGGTTCAAGTCGGGTATTACGATCTCTCGGTTTAATCCTTTAATTGGGGCTATCAATTCTCTTGAGTACGTCCCAATTCCTTGTTGGACTAATTTTATAGACTTAGGCTCTCTTTCGCAAGAAGAGCCAAAATCAACTAAGCATAATATAGTGTTTGCAACCACTAATTCAACAATAAAACCATAAATTAGTCCAAATATCAAACACCCATAGACAATCAAACCTTAAAATACAAGACCCATCAATTACCCACACTAGGGTTGAGCCACAACCCTAGCTGATGGGTCTAGCCACTCATGATAATAGAGGAAAACAAAGAAATAGATGAAGATAAACTAAATTGCTAATTAAAACTTGAAGATTCAATGGTAAAACTCTTGTAAAATTACTCCAAATAGTAAGAAAACACTATTCACGAGCGCAGCTCAGCTGTAGAATCTAACTGATGACCTAAAAATGGGAAAAGAAACTATTTATACTAGGCCGAAAATGCTGGACAAAAATACCCATACGGGGCTAGTGCGGACCGCACAAAATCGAGTTCGGCTGCACTAAGGCTCTTAGCTAAAAATCCTGCTCTCTGAACATGGCCACCGCGGACCGCACAAAATGCACCGCGGCCGCGGTGGCTCCTGTTGCGGTCCACACAAAATGGAACGCGGACCGCATTGGCATCAATCCTCCAACTTGACAGCTCTCTGAAGTTTAGCTTTGCGGACCGCACAGAATCAAGTGCGGCCGCAATAAAGTCAATGCAGACTGCACAGAATGGAGTGCGGCCGCATCACTTGGCTGCCTGAAATTGAGCATTCTTTGAATCTCTCCATTGCGGACCGCACAGAATGGAGTGCTGCCGCATTAGTCCTGTTTTGCTGAGCTTGGACTTGTTCTTGGTACTTGTGCATGTTTCACTCCTTTTTGAGCTGGTTTTGACGAATTGTCACCTTGTTTATCAAACCCTGCAATCAAGTACAACGCGTAATCCTTTGGGACTATTTTGTACACATTTCTAATCAAAACTCAAGTAAGAAGGAGTGTAAAATGCATCATAATCCCTAGTTATCAACTCCCCCAAACTTAAGCTTTTGCTTGTCCTCAAACAAACAAAATAAGACCCACCCCTTAAGAGTAAATCCAAGAAAATTCGGCCGACCTAAAGTGACCTCAACTAGCATCAATGGGACTAACAATTGCTCTCGATTTAAATGAATCATTAGCAACATCCACTCTTTTAAACATCATGGATCTAGTGCGACACAAGAGCATCAAGAGTTGACTCAACACATCAAAGAAACTCTTTCTATTACTTTGGTCATTGTGGAACCCAAACTCACACATCCTCGACTCTCCCTAAGCAAACCTCACCTTTAGGATAGTATCACTCAGATCAAGGTTAATGGAAATACACTCATCTCTCTCAAGGAAAAGTCAAAAGTCCGGCACTAGGTACCATATGCTTGCCCCTTATGTGAGTCACCACTAATGTAAGCTTCATTCAACTCAAGATAATAGTAGGGCCTTTGTGGAGACATAGTAAGTCGTTTGGTGTAGGTAGAATGCTTGGTCTAAGTAGGTTCCATCTTCCCTTTAGCACTTTATTTTGCTTCTATTTGGCACACTATTCACTTGTACTTTTAAGTTGTTTCACTTCTTTCGTAAGGGTTAGAGAGACACAGTGTCACTTCTTTCTTGTTCTATTTACAAATCTTTTCTCCTTTTCTAAAACTTTCCACACCTTTCATTCTTTGCTTTTATTGAATCCCTTCATTCTTTTCCATATTGAACATTCTTTTTGTCTTTTTGATTTTCTTCTTTTCATTGCCTTTCCTTTTCTTCATTTTGTACCTTTTACCACATTGTTTCAATCCTTGTCTCTCCCCCCAAACTTATTCTTTTGCCTTGTGCTAAGGAAAGATCGGGTGCCAAGAGAGGGTATCTTTAGAACGGGTAAAGGCTTGTAGCGTGGTTTTTGAAAGAAAAAGGTCTAAGGCTCAAAAGGGCTGACTAGGGATTTTATTATTGGTAGGCAATGGAAATGTTCAAGATATCATTCGGATCAAGGAGAGCCTATAATCACGTCTCAAGTCAAATTCCACTTAGGATTTCGCCTAGACAAACATTAAGGGCAAGTTCTAGACCAATGGCTCGGGACTTAGACTTACAATTCAAATTCTCACCTCACAAGTTCTGGGATTGCTAAAGACACGGAGTCGGGGGCCCACAACAACCTTAGATAAGATTTGAGCGCACAATGGTCCCGAAAAACCACTTGCTGATTATCGGCCAACACAAGAGTCTCAAGGTCACAACTTTCACCATCCTACACACAACGATTTGTTTTTGACCATGGGATCAAAGACAAATGTGTTAGGCCCAAGTGAAGCTTTGCTTGAGGCACCCTTCCCAACTAACTACTAAACAGCAAAAAGAAAAACAGACTCAAACCCTTAAGAAGGTTGTCATGCCATCCATCATCGAGAAGAGCCACCCAGTTCACACAAATTCCACCTTTGGAAAGAACCGTGGCATTAAGAAAACCAAAGGCTTATTGCAAAAAACTCAAAACAAGAAGCTACAAACATAAAATAAGAAGCTAAAAAATGAAAAATGCGGAAAGTAAAATGAATATGTACAAGAGGGGATTTAGACGAATATACAATAGGGAGAATGAATATATACATAAGAAGGTAACTTTATATACAGACCCAAAGTAAAAAGTACGAAAAGTGCAATGAAATGATAAAATTATATACATACCAAAGATAAAAAAGGAAAGAAAGCATAAAATATATCATATGTACAGTCATCCAAATCCAAATAGGGCTACCCCCTCAAATGAAAGCTGGCATTGTCCTCAATGCCAACTAACCAAAATAAGCACAAAAGAGAGAAGAGAGGAAAAAGAAACTCCCTATGGGTCCTCCGTCTGCATGGATCCTGAGTCTGGGACCCTGGGTCCTCTGTCTGCTCGGGAACCTGTGACTGGCTCCCTGTGGCCTGTGGCTCTGCTGGGACCTGTGCCTGGACCTGGACTGAGTCCTGGGCTGGTTGGAGGAATCTCCCTGCGGGTCCTCCAACTGTATGACTGCATCATCAGAATGGGGAATCACCCTTTTCCTCTTGGGAGGCCTCTCTGACTCCTGCTCTGGCTGGGGCTGGGTTGCTGGCGCCGGGTTATGTAACAATACGTCCAGAGACAAGTGATCTGCCTTCAACCTGTCTACCTCTACCCTTAGCTCCTTCAACGACTCCTTTGAAGCTCGAGTCTTTCTCATTTTCTTTGCCTCCCTAGCAAGTTCCTTTAGTGCCTTTCCATGTGAATCAACAGCTTCCAAAATCAATTTCTGGTTCTCTAGGAGCTACTTTTGGTTGTCCAAAAGCTCCTTGAGAGTGTCCTCAATAGACTGTGAGACCTGTGGAGAAGGAGGTGTTGACTGGGCTGCTTCCGTATAGTACAGACAGCTTAGAAGTAGCTGTCTGCATCCAGTTTTGATGCTGGCAAGGGCCTGGCTCAGGCGGTGGGCAGTCAAAGGGTATGCAGTGGATGAGGGTATCTCTGGAGCTGCAGAAGTAGAGGGTCCTGGGGCCATGTCTGCTGTGGTGGAAGAAGGCTGGGTACGATCCACTACTACTGGCTCTTCAGACTGGCCAGTTGAAGTGGTGGCTTTGCCCTTGTAGAGCTTGCCTTTAGGGTTGTCATCACCCTGCAGGCTGTACCAGGAGAACGGTGCCTTTGCTTTCACTTTCACATCAGATTTCCGCTTCTCTACCTTTAAGTCCTCAAGGTACATGGTCAGGAAGTTGGGGAAGGGGTAAGATTTGTCACCTTCGTTCACCACCCGTGTAATAACCCGAGACATCACATTCCCGACGTTAATCGGGTACCCCGTCATGATCGATGCTACCAATATAGCCCAGTGAAGAGGGAGTGAGTTGTCGTGGGTGGTGGGGTCTAGCCTGTTGCACACAAATGTCTCCCACCCTTTAGCCTCAAAGTTCAAAGTTCTCCTCAAGATCTTCACTCCCGCAGTCAACCAATTGGGGGTGGTACCTGGGATTTCCAAGTACTCTGCCAACCAAGGACGAGCAGCCTCGCCCAATGCCATCTTCTCCAAATACAATGATTTGTCCTCCTCCATGAAGCCCAAGTAGTCATTTATTGCTTTCCCATCAAATCTTACTTTTAAATTCCGCACCTTGGTCACTGTGGTGCCCTTTTTGATGTGGGCAACATTGGTGTAGAACTCCTTGACCAGGTGCTCATTTGCATCCTCACAGTTGCTTATGAAGTAGTCCCAGCCCACTCTCTCTCTAAACTGTCTTCTCACATTGGGGTTGTGAGGCAAAAGGTCTCTATCGACGAAACTTCGTTCAAGAATCAATTTCCTCATAGGCCACCATTCTCTGAACTTGTGGTAGGCCACCTCGCTCACGAATCGGTCTTGCCATGCTTCCGGGTTCCTTGTTCTCTCTACTCCTCCCACTTGGGGCTCACCCCCTCCTTCTTCTCCTTCTTCTTGTACAGGACCCTCACCGGAGAGTGAAGCTGTAGGAGAGGTGGAATATTCTTTGCCACTGCCTGCGGCTGAGCCCTCAGACGACTTAGAAGATACACGCACTGATGCTTGGGCAGTGGGAGGGATTGGAGGTGTAGGGTCATCTGTCACTCTAAACCTCTCCGGGAAGTCATTTATATACTCCAGGACAGAGTCAGAATCAGAAGCCTCCCGGGATGGCTCATACTCACATCCGATGAATGGGAAGCAGCTCTATCAGCAGCCCGGATTGCCTTTCTTGTTGCTTTTATTGCTTCCCGAACTTGGGGGATCAACTTTATCTTTCCACGTCCCCTCCCCGGGAGGATTCTCCTCGTCCTGGTTGTTTATCACCTTTGCCTCGTGATCTCACCATTGTCTGCAAGCAACATTCAGTTATGCTTTGTTAGTATCAATAGAATAAATGAAATTCAAAGTTGCAGGAAAATTGTTGCAGACAATTTTAAAAAAATTTGCAGAATGCGGACCGCACAAGATAAAATGCGACCGCAAAGAGGCTACCGTAGACCGCACAAAATCCATTGCGGTCCGCACAGAGTTGGGGTTCAGACTACCCACTCTCTGAATCTATGCACCGCGGACCGCACAAAATGCATTGCGGTCCGCATTGAGGAACCGCGGACCGCACAAAATCCTTTGCGGCCACGATCCTCAAGTTTCAGCTTCAGAACTTATTCCACCGCGGTCCGGACAAAATAGTACTGCGGACCGCACAAATGCACCGTGGACCGCACAAAATCCACCGCGGTCCGCATTAAGTGCCCAGCAGCAACACCAACCTAGGGTTCAATGTTTTGTCCATTTTTAGTCCAAATTTTTACCTAATAGTGATTCCCTAGGTGTTGCCTCAGTGGTGTAACTAATTATGCCTAACTAAAACAGGATTAACTAACCTATGCTACTAAATTAAAAGAAAAACGGGAAGAAAAGAAGAAAAACTAAGAGAAAAATGAAAGTCAAAAGAAAATAGCAAAATTAAACAACTAAAAAGGAATTAAAGTTACCAGAAATGAGATGCACTGATGATTAATCGAGACAAATCAGTTGAATTCGTGCAATTTTAGAGGGTGAACAGTAATTTTTTTGGCTTCTGAGAGCAAAAAGATCGAAAAGTTTAAATGGAGGGCCTCAGGTTCTATTTATAGAAAAAGGTCTTGGGCCCCAGCTCACTTACCCACTGCGGACCGCACAAATTGGCACCGCGGTCCGCATTACTAAGAAACATGAAGATTTGAGAAGGCAACCACTGCGGACCGCACAAAATGCAATGCGGCCGTGGTGGCAAACTTCAGCGAACCATTTTTTTTAATATATCATCATTGCGGTCCGCACTGATTTTGTGCCCCCGCACTAAGTCCTTTGCGGCCGCACAAAATGTAGTGCAGTCCGTATTGCAAACTTCAGAGAGTGATCAATTTTTTAACTTGGTCCTGCACTGCATCAACATAATCCTACAGCATCTCACAACCAGTCAGTCCAAAAATACATCCTATACTACGAAGAAAATCAAAGAAAAATAAAAAGAAAAACACATGGGTTGCCTCCCAAGAAGCTCCTGATTTAATATCGCGACACGACGCAGGTTACCATCAAATCACTTTAGATGAAGAAGTGCCACCACGTGGCTATCATCAATCTTCCCAAGTAGTGCTTGACCCTGTGCCCATTAACTCTGAACCTCCCCATTTTTGTTCTTCAAGTCAAGTGCACCAAATGGAGTCACAAACACCACTTCAAAATGTCCACTCCATTTTGACTTAAGCTTTCCCGGAAACAGACGTAACCGAGAATTGAACAAGAGAACCAAATCACCCACTTTGAACTTCTTGCTACGAGCATACTTGTCATGAAGGTACTTCATCTTGTCCTTGTACAAGGATGAACTGGAGTAGGCATGGAATCGGATTTCATCAAGTTCATTAAGATGCTCCACACGAAGATTTGCTGCCACATCCCATTCAAGGTTCAATTTCCTCAAAGCCCACATGGCCTTGTGCTCTAACTCAACCGGTAGATGGCAAGCTTTCCCAAACACCAACCGGTACGGAGACATACCAATCAGAGTCTTGTAAGCAGTCCTATAAGCCCATAGAGCATCATCCAATTTCTTTGACCAATCGGTCCTATTTGCATTGACCGTCTTTGACAATACACTCTTGATTTCCCTATTTGAGACTTCAACTTGGCCACTCGCCTGAGGATGATAAGGAGTAGAAACTTTGTGATTGACACCATACTTTGCAAGCAAAGTGTCAAAAGCTCGATTACAAAAATGAGACCCCCCCATCACTTATGATTGCTCGAGGCATGCCAAACCTAGTAAAAATGCTCTTCTTGAGAAACGCAACAACACTTCGGGACTCATTATTGGGCAAAGCCACGACCTCAACCCACTTTGAAACATAGTCAACCGCCACTAGAATGTAGGTGTTCCCACATGAGCTTACAAATGGGCCCATGAAATCAATACCCCACACATCAAAAATATCCACTTCTAGAATGGTGTTGAGAGGCATCTCATCTTTCTTCGAAATACCACCCCTCTTTGACATTCGTCACACCTCTTCACAAGATCACTTGCATCTTTATACAAAGTTGGCCAGTAAAACCCACAACTAAGTACCTTCGAAGCTGTCCTCGCCCCGCCATGATGGCCACCATAGGGAGAGGAATGACAAGCCTCTAAGATACTCAACTGCTCCTCCTCAGGGACACACCTCCGGATCACTCCGTCGGTGCAAATCTTGAATAAGTACGGCTCATCCCAATAGAAATCCAAACTATCCCGTTTGAGCTTCTTCCTTTGGTTAGAAGAGAGCTCACACGGGATTATACCAGTCACAAGGTAGTTAGCAACATCTGCAAACCATGGCATATCATTCATTGACACAGAAAGTAGTTGCTCATCGGGAAATGCATCATTGATCTCTAGGCCATCACACGGCCTCCCTTCCTCCTCCAAGCGGGACAAGTGGTCTGCCACTTGGTTTTCACTACCTTTCCGGTCCACAATTTCCAAATCAAACTCTTGAAGCAACAAGACCCATCGCATCAGCCTAGCTTTGGAGTCTTTCTTCGTCATCAAATACCTAAGAGCTGCATGATCGGTGTGCACTATGACCTTGGCTCCCATGAGATACGGTCGAAATTTTTCCATTGCGAACACAATAGCCAACAACTCTTTCTCAGTTACCGTGTAGTTCCTTTGAGCATCATTCATTGTCTTGCTCGCGTAGTACACCGGATGAAACATTTTGTTCACTCTTTGACCCAAAACTGCCCCAACCGCAACATCACTCGCGTCGCACATGAGCTCGAAAGGCAAGCTCCAATTGGGTGCGGTAATAATAGGGGTGGTGGTCAACTTATGCTTGAGAAGTTCAAATGCTTGCATACATCCCTCATCGAACACGAACTTGGCATCCTTTTCTAGTAGCTTGCACAAAGGATTCACTACCTTCGAAAAGTCCTTGATAAATCTCCGGTAGAACCCTGCATGCCCAAGAAAACTTCTATCCCCCTTGACAGAAGTGGGGGGAGGAAGCCTTGAAATCACCTCTATTTTAGCTTTGTCCACCTCTATGCCATGCTTTGAAATTTTATGACCGAGTACTATGCCCTCCTCAACCATGAAGTGGCATTTTTCCCAATTGAGCACAAGATTGGTGTCTTCACAACGGGACAACACCCTATCAAGATTCTTCAAACATTCATCAAATGAACCACCCACAACACTAAAATCGTCCATGAACACCTCAAAAATATCTTCCACCATGTCGGTGAAAATGGTCATCATACACCGCTAGAATGTAGCTGGTGCATTACACAACCCAAAAGGCATCCGAGAAAAGGCAAAGGTACCATATGGACAAGAGAAGGTAGTCTTCTCCTGATCTTCCGGAGCAATAAAAATTTGGTTGTACCCAAAATACCCATCCAAGAAACAGTAGAAGGCACGCCCAGCAAGTCGATCAAGCATCTGGTCAAGGAAAGGCAATGGAAAGTGATCCTTGCGGGTCACTTTGTTCAACTTGCAGTAATCCATGCACACCCTCCATCCGGTGACTTGCCTGGTAGGAATTAGTTCATTTTGCGCATTGGTCACCACGGTCATACCACCCTTCTTCGGCACACATTGCACCGGCGAAGTCCAAGAACTGTTAGAGATGGGGTACACAACCCCGGCATCCAACCACTTGATCACCTCCTTTTTCACAACTTCTTGCATTGCCTCGTTCAACCTCCTTTGATGTTCCAAAAAGGGCTTTGCACCATCTTCAAGAATAATCTTGTGCATACAAAAGGCGGGGCTTATCCCCCGAATATCAGCTAAAGTCCATCCAATTGCCTTCTTCCGTTTTTGGAGCACTGCCAGTGTGGCATCTACCTGCATGTTAGTAAGACAAGAGGAAAGAATAACTGGCAAAGTTGAACTAGGACCTAAGAATTCATACCTGAGGTGTGGAGGAAACGACTTCAACTCCAACACCGGAGGTTCCTTGATTGAGGGCTTTGTTGGTGGAGTCTTCCTATTCTCAAGATCCAAAGATAGTTTCCGAGGCTCATAAGTAAGAGCCTATTCCATCTAAAGTATTGACACACTCCACCCGGACTTCATCTTCACTTACATCAAGATTCAACAAAACCGCCTCTAGAGGGTCCTCTACATTGATCATTGCACTAGTATCATCAATTATCACTGCCGTGACAAGATCCACAAATGAGCACACTTCCGTATAGTTGGGCTGCTTCATTGACTTACACACATGAAAGACCACTTTTTTATNATCAAGATTCAACAATACTGCCTCTAGAGGGTCCTCCACATTGATCATTGCACTAGTATCATCAATTATCACTGCCGTGACAAGATCCACGAATGAGCACACTTCAGTACAGTTGGGCTGCTTCATTGACTTACACACGTGAAAGACCACTTTTTCATCACCCAACCGGAAGGTGAGTTCCCCTGCTTCCACATCAACTAAGGCCTTCCCAGTAGCAACGAAAGGTCTTCCAAAAATTATAGGCACCTCAAAATCAACCTCACAATCGAGAATCACAAAATCAGCTGGCAAGATAAATTTGTCCACCCGGACGAGAACATCATCAATTATACCCAAGGGCCTCTTCATCGATCTATCCGTCATTTGCACTCTCATGGAAGTCGGCCTCGGTTGTCCAATACCCAAAGTCTTGAAAACTGAGTAGGGCATCAAGTTGATACTCGCCCCCAAATCACATAGAGCTTTAGCAAAGTCTGCACTCCCAATACTGCAAGAAATGGTGAAAGCTCCGTGATCTTCTAACTTCGGAGCCATTGAATGCACTATAGCACTAACTTGGTGGGTCATCTTGATAGTTTCACAGTCCATGGATCTTTTCTTTGTCACCAAGACTTTCATGAATTTAGCGTAACCCGGCATCTGCTCTAAAGCCTCCACCAAAGGCACATTAATGGATAAGCTCTTCATCATGTCAATGAATTTCTTAAAGTGGTTCTCATTTTTCTGCTTCGCGAGCCTTTGAGGATAAAGTGGAGGTGGCCTTGGCAAAGGACCCTTGGCTTTAGGCAGAACCGTTTCCGACATGTCTATTACGTGTTCCCTATACGGGTTCACGTCATTCTGAGTTTCCACCTCGGTATCTTTGATATCAATCCTCACTTCTTCATTCACGTTCTCATCAATCAATTCTCAACCACCAAAGGGATCTCATCCTCTTGCAACTCAACTTCATCACTCAAAATTTCTTTTTGTTTGGAGGCATTCACATCACCATCTCATCCACTTCTTGTAGTTACCGCCATTGTGTGCCCGGTATTGTTCCCACCCTTTGGGTTGACTACCGTATCACTAGGTAGAGCTCCATTAGGGCGAGTATTCAAGGATTGTGAGATTTGGCCTAGCTGAACCTCCATGTTTCTAATTGAAGTATTGTGGGATGCCAACTGAGCGTCGGAGTCAGCATTCCTTTTCATCATCTGTACAAACATCATTTCAATTCTCCCCATGTCATTATTGGATGAACTAGGACATTGGGATGGGAATGGGGGTGGGTTTTTCGGCTGTTGATACATTGGGGGCCTTTGAAAGCCTTGCCCCCGATTTCCCTGATTATTATTGTTTCAACCACCCTGATTGTTGTTCCACCCCAGTTGTTGTTGTTGTTGCTCCAGTTACCCTGATTGTTCTGATTGCCCCAATTTGGATTTTGGTTGTTGTTCCCCCAATTATTGTTCCCTTGTTGTTGATTTCCCCAATTCCCTTGGGATCTCCATTGTTGTTGTTGGTTGGAAGAATTACCCCTTTGGCCTTGATAGTTGTTCACATATTGCACTTCTTCATTCTGCTCATCATAACCATCATCTTGGAACCCACCACTATCTTGGTCATATTGATCCGAACTCCCTTGGTTTTGTTGGCCTCTTTGCCTTCTTTTGTTCATTAGCATATTGACACCCTCCATGGCATTTACTTGTCTAGGGGCTTGAACCTGCTGTAATTGTGCCTTTGCTAAGTGGTTCATTGTTGTTGTAAGTTCTGCTATTGCCTGTCCATGATCATGAAGCTCCTTGTGCAAGTGATTGACCGTGGGGTCACCCTGTGGCACATTTGCTCTGCTTTGCCAAGCGGAAGAAATGTCCGCCATCTCATGAAATATCTCACATGTTGATCATACAGTGTGTTCATGAAGTTGCTCCCGACGAGTTGGTTCACTATGCACTAGTTAGTGGTGTTAATGCCCCGGTAGAAAGTTTGTTGTATCATGCCTCTGTCATATCGTTGTTGGGACACTCCTTTACCATGGTGCGGTACCTCTCCCAATTTTCATGCAATGGTTCGTTGGTCTCCTGTTTGAAAGCAAAGATTTAATCCCTCAAGGTTGCCATGTGCCCCGGCGAGAAAAATTTTGCTATGAATTTGTTCGCCAACTCATCCCATGTATGGATGGAGTGGTTGGGGAGTCACTCCAGCCAATCTAGTGCTTTCCCTCGAAGAGAGAAAGGGAATAGTCTCAACTGCAAGGCATCCTCGTACACATTTGTTTGCTTGCTCCCCCAGCATGTATCAACAAAACCATTAAGGTGCTTGTAAGCGTTCTGATCGGGAGCACCTGTGAAATACCCTCGCTGTTCCAACAAGGTCAGCATCACATTGGTAATTTGAAAATTGCCTGCCCATTTTCGGGGTGGGACAATTGCACTAGCATATCCTTGGTTGGGAAGCACCCGAGGGGCCACTCTTGGAAGTGGCGGGGGAGGGTCCGGAACATTATCATTGGCATTGGCCTGACGGCCTCTCCTTTGTCCTTGAGGTACAAGAGGCACCTCATCTTCACCGATATCATCAACCTCCTCCCCCGGGATCACATTTCCAAGAGGGTCATTGTTGTTGTTTGCCGCCATTTTTGTACCTGAATTGGCGTCACATACAAGTTAGTATCACACAAGGAAAGAAAAACAATACACAAGACTATTTAGATAGATAGCCAAAACCGTTAGCTCCCCGGCAACGGCGTCAAAAAGTGATCGGAGCCAACCCTGCACCACTGCAAAGTGGCAAGAGCGGTCGATGCACCTTTTACCCGAAAAGGTCGGGATCGAATCCACAGGGAGCTAGATTTGGGAACTTGATTCCTATCTAAACTAGCAATGCGTTATGCTCTTAATTACGCTTCTAGTCATAATTGTTTGCTTTTTACTTCTAATATTATACTACTGAGATGCTAAATTAAACAAAGAATAATTGCTTGAAGGGTTTTCTAAATAGGTAACGGGGCACTAGGGAAGTGACTTTCCCCTAGGTGAATACTTGACGGGTTCTAAAGTCTATAGCAAGATGTTATGTTTGGGATCGCGATATAGCCAATGAACGACACTACTCACTCTATACCTCTTGGTAGCTTGAGTGACTTTGCCCTGATTGACTTTCTCAGGACCAATTGGGTGTCAAATTTATGCAAGCAATGTAGGCTCAAGTCGGGTATTACTATCTCTAGATTTAACCCTTTAATTGGGGCTATCAATCTCTTGAGTACGCCCCAATTCCTTGTTGGACTGATTACCTAGACTCAAGCTCTCTTTTTCAAGAAGAGACCAAGTCAAATAGGTACAAATTAGTGTTTGCAACAACTAATCCAACATAGAAAACACAAATCAGTCCAAATATCAACCACCCATAAACATCTAAGTCATAAAACACAAGACCCATCAAATACCCACACTAGGGTTGAGCCACAACCCTAGCTAATGGGTCTAGCTGCTCATAATAATGAAAGAAAACAGATAATTAGATGAAGAATAACCCATATAATATGTTTACAAGCTAAGAATTAAAGATTCAATGTTGAACTAGCCACAAAATTACTCAAAATAGGTCCAAAACGGCCTTCACGCGCTCAGCTAAAAGTTAGATACCCTAATAATATAAAAAAGAACTATTTATACAAGGCCAAATATTGTGGACAAAAATACCCCTGCGGAGGTACCGCGGACCGCGAAAAATGCACTGCGGCCGCGGAGAGGCTTCTTAGCTTGATTTTTTGGTCTCTGAATCTGGCCACCGCGGAGAGCGGAAAATGCACCGCGGCCGCGATGGCTTCACTGAGGTCCGCATAAAATGGGTTGCGGCCTCAGTGGCTTCCAACTTCTAAAATCCCAGCTCTCTGAATCTCTTCTCCGCGGACCGCATAAAATGGATTGCGGCCGCGGTGCTTGAGCTTCCAAAATTCGCACCTCTCTGAATCTCCTTACCGCGGACCGCATAAAATGGGTTGCGGCTGCAGTGGGTCTGTTACAGCTGTGCTTTGACTTGTTCTTGGTACTTGTGCAAGTTACACTCCTTTTTGAGCTGGTTTTGACCTATTGTCACTTTCTTGACCAAACCCTGCAAACAAGTACAACGTGTAAGCCTTTGGGACTATTTGTATACATTTTTAATCAAAACTCAAGTAAAAAGGAGTGTAGAATGAACTAGAATCCCTAGTTATCACTGAATGGGCTCTTGGAGGAAGCTCACCGTAAAGTCTCAGAAATCTGGGATGCGCGTCAGACAAATATCAAGATGCACCTTCCTCAGATCCTGCATATTTAGTGCAGAAGTGTAGGGTGAGTACATAAACATGTGGGTGTAAGTATCCAGTCTAACCTCGAAGAAGTAGTGATGAGGGGTTGACTTTCAAACTAACTATGGCCTAACAATATAATGCCACAATTACAACTAGCATGGGTTACATAATATAGCTAAAAGCTCAATCACTAGGAATAATAGGCAATCCTATCATTTATAATAAAGCCCAAGTGTATCTCCATTATTCAACAATTTATGTCTCAAGCAAATGAGCAACATCGGTTTTTAATTGATTCCAAGGATTTATTACACACAACATATGTCGAGGTCGTATGGCCGGATCCAGCACATAATATTAAATTGTGCATTATCGAGCGTCAAACGGCTCGAACCATAGATGTATCTATTTGGTACCGAGGCGTTCGGTCTGCTCCAGAAAGATATAAAAATATTTATGACAGCCAATTTAATATTTATTAAGAGGCTAATGTATTAAGAAACAAAGTTCTCAATAACGGTCAAGTGACCCATCCAAGAATTTAAGTGAATGAAATTCACCCTTTTCAAAATCCTTTTATCAAGTTCCATAATAATTTAGGCAATTAGGCTCACAAGTAGGGTGCAACATTGCAAGTATAGCATGATATGGGTCCTTGACTACCCGCACAATAGCAATATAAGTAGCTACGTATGGACTCTCGTCATATCGCTCGTACGTAGCCCCCCACAAACAGGAGCACATATTTATCAATTCACCTATGGGTTAATTCCCTGTTACAAGGTTAGAAAAGAGACTTACCCTATCTCAAATATTGCTATATGGCCTCAAATTCGCCCTAAAGCCTCAACTCGATGCCGAAAAATTCGAAACTAGTCAAATGTTACATAAAATAATCAATACATGATTAAAAGTTTATGATTTAACTATTTAAGTAATCACCCAACCCAAAATGTAGGATTCTTATAATTCACCCCCGGGCCCACGTGCCCGGATTCCGGAAATTTTCGAAGAAAGTTGTTACCCATAACCTCAAGAACTCAAATATATGATTTTTACTAAATTCGATAACAAATTTCGTGGTTATAACTTTTATGAAAACCCTAGGTTTTTACCTAAACCCATGATTCCACTAATTTACATGTTATAATCAACCCATAATCTATTTATTTAACTCACATTTGGTAGGAATTACTTACCTCAATTAGCTAGGTTGAAATATCACTTTTGAAGCTCCAAAATTGCCCAAATATTGTAAGAAATGAGAGGAAAAAGGCCTAAGTCTCGTATTAAAATACCACACTGCCTCCAGCGATTCCGCACCCGCGAAAACATTCCCGTACCTGCGGTCCCACACCTATGGAAAAATCCTCGCAGGTGTGCATTTCCCTTACCTGGCCAAGCTCTGCACCTGCGGACATAAAGGACAGCTTCTGCGAGCCTTTCGCCCCTGCGGCAATTGTTCTCGCACCTGCGCTCACACAGGTGCGCCAAAACATCTGCACCTACAGATGGCTGGGCTGCCCTTACTGGTTCGCTTCTACGGCTCATGACTTGCACCTACGAGCTAGCACTTGACCAGCCCAACTGCTATTATGATAACAGCTGGGAGCTTCAGCAGTTGCTCTCATGTTCTAACTTGGTCTGAGCCTCGTCCCATTAGCATTTGGGGCCCCCGAGGCCACGCCCGAACATACCAAGAAGTTTAGAATCATAAAATAGACTCGCCTGAACTCTCGAAATGCACTAAAAAACATTAAGACTAAGAATCACACCCCAAACCAATTGAATAAAAAATATGAACTTTGAAGAACTTCAAAACCTTCAAAGAACCAACTTTCACTATTAGGCGCCAAAACACTCCTGGGTCATCCAAAACCCGATCCCAACATATGCCCATGTCCGAAATCATCATATGAACCTATTAGAACCGTCAAATACTGATTCCAAGGTCGTTTTCTCAAAACATTGACCGAAGTCAAACTTAGACTTTTTAGCCAACCTTAAGGAACCAAGTGTTCCGATTTCAACCCGAACCCCTCCAAATCCAAAACTAACCATCCCTGCAAGTCATGAAACACTAAAAGTACATATGGAGAGTCTTATTTAGGGGAACGGGGTTCGATTAAGAAAAATGATCGTTCGGGTCGTTACATTCTCTACCTCTTAAACAAACATTCATCCTCGAACGGGTCTAGAATAATACTTGGAGTGCTGAATAAGTGTGGATATCTGGTCCGTGTGTCCTCCTCGGACTCCCAGGTCGCCTCACCGAGTGGTTGGCCCCTTCACTGAACCTTTACCGCGGAAATCCTCTTGGATCTCAACTAGAGAATCTATATATCAACAACGGAAACTGGCTCCTCCTCATAGCACAGGCTCTCATCTAACTGAATCATGCTGAGGTCTAATGCATGTGACAAGTAGGCATGATACCTCTGGAGCATAGACACGTTGAAAACCGGATGAACTCCCGGTAGGCTGGGAGGCAAAGCATGCTCATAAGCAACCTCCCCAACTCGTCTCAACACCTCAAATGGGCCTATAAACCTTGGGCTCAACTTGCCCTTCTTCCCGAAAAACATGACCCCCTTCATCGACGAGACTTTCAAGAGAACCTTCTCGCCCATCATAAATGATAAATCATGCGCCTTTTGATCCGCGTAACTCTTCTGCTTGGACTGTGTTGTGCGAAGTCACTCCTGAATCACCTTTACCTTTTCCAAGGCATCTTTCACCAAATAAGTACCATAAACTTAGCCTCGCGGGGCTCAAACCACTCGATGGGAGAACAACATCGCCGACCATATAAGGCCTCAAATGGAGCCATCTCGATGCTGGACTGATAACTGTTATTGTAAGCAAACTCGACCAAAGGCAAGAATCGATCCCACTGCCCTCTAAAGTCAATCACACATGCTCTGAGCATGTCCTCCAGGATCTGAATTGTCCGTTTCGACTGCCCGTCGATCTGCAGATGAAAAGTTATGCTATGCTCTACACGGGTCCTCAACTCACTCTGTACTGCCCTCCAGAAATGAGAAGTAAACTGAGGGCCTCTGTGTGATATGATGGAAACAGGCACACTGTGCCACCGAACTATCTCCTGACAGTAAATCTGGGCCAACCTCTTTGAAGTATACGTAGTCACAACCGGAATGAAGTGTGCCGACTTGGTAAATCAGTCGACAATGACCCAAATTGCATCAAACTTCCGCAAGGTCCGCGACAACCCAACTACGAAGTCCATAGTAATGCGCTCTCATTTCCACTATGGGATAGTCATATACTTGTCACGACCCAAACCGATGGGCCGTGACGAGTGCCCGAGTCCTACCTGTGGAACACCCTTAAGCATGCGACTAAGAAATAAACATGAATAATATCTGCTAAATTACTAGACTAACATGCACGAGGAAAACCTGTCCAAAAGACATACATTGTAAGGCCCCGTGAATTTTTTTTTTTTTAAAAACCCGAAATCTTGTAGTGCCTAGTTAGGAATATGTGTTAGAAATTTATAAAATTCTTTGCTTGCCGCGGTCCGGACCTTTTGGATTGATCAGTGCGTTAACAAGTTAAGGAAAAATGTTTTTCAGAAAAGCGCATTTCTGCGGCCCACTATGCGGCCGCATAATAGCTCTGCGGACCGCATAATGGCTGCAAAGTAAGGCAGAAAGTTGGCTAGTTTTTACGCCAGATATGCGGCCCAATTATGTGATCGCATAATCGTTATGCGGACCGAATATTGATCGCATACCTACCTTGGATCGTTGCGAAGGGAAGTTCTACGGTGCATTATGCGACCGCATATTGGTCGCATACCCGGGCATATTGGTCGGTATATTGATCATTTGCCACTCATAGAATTTGCTTATAACAACAGCTTCTATGCTAGTATCCAGATGGCACCGTTTGAGGCATTGTTTGATAAAATGCAAGGTGCCAAGTGCTTCTCAAAAGTTGACTTACAGTCCGCGTATCACCAATTGAAGATAAGGGAGCAGGATATCCCAAAAACAGCTTTCAGGACCCGGTATGGGCACTTTGAATTTCTGGTAATGTCCTTCGGGCTGACAAATGCCCCGGCAGCTTTCATGGATCTTATGAATTGAGTCTCCAAGCCTTTTCTAGACTCCTTTGTGATAGTGTTCATTGACGATATTCTTGTGTATTCCCGAAGTTGGGAGGACCATGCTGACCATCTCAGGGCAGTTCTGCAGACTCTTCAACAGCACGAATTGTATGCAAAATTTTCGAAATGTGAATTTTGGCTTCAATCTGTCACGTTCTTGGGTCATGTCGTCTCCAGGGAAGGAATTATGGTTGATCCTCAAAAGATTGCAGCAGTAAAGAATTGGCCTTGACCTACCACTCCAACAGAGATTCGCAGTTTCTTAGGTTTGGCCGGGTACTACAGAAGATTTGTGGAGGGATTTTCTACTGTTGCCTCTCCATTGACTAAATTGACGCAGAAAGTTGTTAAGTTCCAACGGTCCGATGCTTGTGAAATGAGCTTCCAGGAATTGAAATCAAGATTGACTACAGCACCGGCATATGCGATCGCAGATTGAGTCGGGACTCCTATTTTCTAACTTTTAAAACCCGACCCCATCTCGTTAATAGAGTCGTTTATGAGAACTGTGCGTTTGCTCATTTCTTCTGTATAACTTGGATCATGCCAAAAAGAAAGAAGGGATAGCCTTAACATACCTGGAGTAGGGAAAAATCCGTATAATATTCTTGGAAAAGATTGCACCTTACTCCTTTAGAACCGCAAATTTTTACGTTGCTACGGTTCTAACAATTCTCGTTGGAATTGTTTGCAAGAATTTCGTTGGAAGCTTTTTCAGTTGAAGCTTAGCGTCTGTTCATGAATATTTGAATTAGAAAGAAAGACTCATAGTTCAATATTTTATTTTCTGTCCAAATGAACCAAGCTTTCAAAGAGACTAACTTTAAAAGAGACCAAACATTTTGACGGATAATGATATCTCAATTGAAACTTTTTGCCTTTTCTTGAATGACCAAATTTTTTAAAAGAGACCAAATTTTATATACACCTTGAGTGTTTACACGTTGATGTTAGATAGCCACTAATTTTCATAGGAATACTTAGTCGTTGGCTTTGTGAGCTTCCTTGCTGCCACATATTATCTCATAATTTAATAATTAACCGGGTAATGTCCCGTTATCCGATAATTAACCAATTACCTGCATAATCAAGAATTATCTCAAATTACCTAAAGATACTACTTATTTTTAATATACTTTATACATTATGCTATCACGATCATATGGTATCTTGTATGGTACTAGTCCATAAATACCGGGTATCATCGCTCGACCTGTATTTTATCCAAAATCGGCAACCTTCAACGAAACTTGTTTTCTTTAATTCATGTACCCTTTATCCTTCATAGCACTTACTTATCGCTTGTAATAAATAGCATAAATATGTTAACCTCAAGATAATCTCACCCCGAGTCTACGTCAATTAACTGAAGACGAAACTTTAACGTACGAAAACGCGAGATGTAACATCCTCCCCCCCTTAGAAACATTCTTCCTTGAATGTTTAATTCTCTGGGATCTATATAACTTTGGCAGAGTCGCCTTTATAACAACACTACTACCATCTCTCCCTGTAGATGCTCAATAATTCAACGCCACATAAGACCACAATCATTAATAACGACAACGGCCTCACACGACCAATGACAATAACTAACATAAGAATCCGTACATGTACCTTAAGGTTGTGATGTCTTAGTTGTACCCTTGTCTGGAGGAGGAAATAAGTAGGGATATCTAGACTTAATGTCTTCCTCGGCCTCCCAGGTCATTTCTTCCACATTATTGTTTCTGCAAAGTACTTTCGCCGAAGCTACGTCTTTAGTTCGCAATCTCCAAACCTGTCTATCAAGTATAGCAATGGGAGTTTCTTCATATGATAGCTGCTCTGTGACCTGAACATCGTCAACTGACACAATTCTGGAAGGATCTCCGATACATTTACAGAGCATAGACACATGAAAGACTGGATGTACAGACTCCAAGTCCGAAGGCAAGTCCAACTCATATGCTACATGGCCTACTTTGTGTATGATCCTATATGGTCCAATATATCGAGGACTAAGTTTTCCCCATTATCCGAACCTCATAACAGCCTTCATTGGTGATACCTTTAGGAATACCCAATCGTCAACCTGAAATTCCAAGTCTCGCCGTCGATTATGCGCATAAGACTTCTGACGGCTTTGAGATGCTAATAGCCTTTCCTGTATAAGCTTAATTTTCTAAATTGCCTGTTGTACCAATTCTGGTCCTACTAATGTAGTTTCCCCAACATCGAACCACCCTATAGGCGACCTACACTTCCGTCCGTAAAGAGCTTCGTATGGAGCCATCTGAATACTGGAATGGCAGCTATTATTATATGCCAACTCAATAAGCGGCGATGATCATCCCAGCTACCTTTGAAGTCTATCACACAAGCTCGAAACATATCCTCCAGTGTCTGAATAGTACGCTCAGCCTGTCCATCTGTCTGGGGATGAAATGTTGTACTAAGATTTACTTGAGTCCCCAATCCTTTTTGGAAGGACCTCCAGAAGTTAGCTGTACATTGAGCTCCTCAATCCGAGATAATAGACACAGGGACACCATGCAGCCGTACTATCTCCTTAATATAAATCCATGCATAATCCTATGCGAATTATGTAGTCCTAACGGGCATAAAATGGGCTAACTTTGTAAGCCTATCAACAATCACCCATATCGAATCGAACTTACTTTGAGTACGAGGTAAGCCTACGATGAAATCCATATTGATTACTTCCCATTTCCAAGTCGGAATCTCCATAGCCTGCAATAATCCACCTGGTTTTTGATGCTCAATCTTAACATGCTGACAGTTAGGACACTGAGCAACAAACTCCGCTATATCCTTTTTTATTCCGTCCCACCAATATACTTACCTGATATCACGATACATCTTTTTCGCTTCTGGATGGATAGAATAGCGAGAATAGTGAGTTTCTGCCATAACCTTCTGATGCAGCCCTCTCTCATAATTCTCGAAACGACCGGCCGTGTCGTTACATCAGATTTTGGGAAGACTCAGAGTTTATGCTTCTTTTGGATGTGATGTACAAGGAAAAGAATACATCCAGTTGCTTCTTTGAGAGGGTGTTCATGTGCTAGAAGATCATTGGAGTTTGATTACATTCAGGACCAGGTCAGAGTGGGTAGCACTTAACAACGGTTCTAATGGGTTCAAGAATTAAAATGTAGTGTCTGAGGATTTTGGAGTCCGTTATATGGTTAAGTATCAAGTTTTTTCATTGGTTTATGAAAAGTACGTGGAGTGTTCAATATTATCATCGTTCTGCAGTGTAGCATAAGAGAAATGGGAGAAAATAACTTCGGGTTCATAGAGGATCTTTCAGAATGGGTGTACCAGTTAAAGATGTTATTGAGCGCATAATGAGGGTATGAGATGGTTCGTGGTATTGAGACGATGTGGTCTCGTGATTCGTATCACTCGGGATGAGTGCGGATTGAGTTTGTTATAATTTGAATGGAGCCATTATTATTTCTAAGGCAAGTCCATAGTAAGTTAGAAGAAGTTGCTTCGGCTAGTAATGGTTTGAATTACCATAATTGTGGCAGTGATCAGTTCCTTAAGCGTGTTAAGCTATACAGGTGATTTGTGGTGCTACGTGCAAGGCTTGACGACCACCGTAATTTGATTTATTTGGAGGTACTCGATTATAATGACATGTTATTTTCAGATGGATCCGGAAGAGTTATGGTGGTATAGACCACAACTTGAGGTTTGTATTTTCTACGGTTATGGGAATTCAGTCGTGTATTGCAATGGTTCTCCTGAAATGAGTTAAATGAAAGGCTTCTATATGATGAAGTGTTTATTCTATTCGTGGTTCATGAGTTATGATGAAATTCTGGTACTCTCGCGTAGTGGCATGTTAGGTACAGCAAGCGACATGGGAATTGGAAGTTGAGGATCAAAGTTGCGGTTCGGTATTGACAAGAATGTCACGAGCTCGGATGAGCAAGAAATAATTCAGATGTTTAGAGTAAGTTGGTATTTTCTTTAGCGTTACCTGAGAACGTTGTCATGTGTAAGAGGCTTTGTGTACTGTTTTGCGAATTCACGATTTTCTTTACAGAATTAGTATGGACTGTGGTATGGATGTGCAGACTTTGCTACCTGGTGCGGAAAGTTGTGTCATGTGAAAAGGTTATTATGGATCCTTGAAAGGTTATTAGCCTAGTATGGTACGATCAAAATTGCCATGAGGTCCGTGGATGGGTCTAAATGTGAATATGTGCTCTATATCAGGCCGGGTGTGTTCATTTCCGCATAGCGTTGCTTACAGAGGAGACTTCGGGCTTTGGATGTTATTTCCATCATCAGCAATCTCGTGTAATCTCTATTCTGCCGTGTGGGCTGTGAGACAGTTTGATTATTTGCAAACATAGGTCCCATGTAGTTTATGGCATTGTGAGAGCAGGATGGCTCTTGAGATGCAGGCCATTTGTTGCACCTTAGTTGTTCTTGGGTTTCGTAGTATACGACGCTATCCGTCACCCTAGAATTTGTATTATGCACTTTGCGTGCTTGTGGCCGATATTCGGGCATTTCGTAAGTATAAGCGTTACGGCTTGATATGTGTATTTTCTTCTTGATTATTATGTGCGGATCGGGTGGCATGCCACCATGGGTATGTTGTTTGGATCGGGTTGCACGCCGCAACGGTATCATGTGTGGATCGGGTTGCACGCCACAAATGTTGAGTACAATTTCCTATATCTATTATTGTGTGTTTTGTTTCTCATACTCCGAGAAAGGTTCATAACTCCTTTTCGGTTGAGTATAATTCCCTATAGGCAGCCCTGGGACAGAATTTTGAGAAGGATTCTAAAAATTCCAGAGCAGGTCCAACAAACTTTGTTACATGCATAACGGCCAAAGGATCACTTACTAAACCGGTGCAGAATTTTTAGGAGGACCCTCAAAATTCTAACGCAAAGAAGCCGCAATGTCTCCAAAAGTGTCGCAGTCATTAGTTCATCTAATTTACTTGATATTATATACCACTATATTTTCTAAAATAACCCTATTTCATCAAATAAGTGCATGTTTTTCAAAAACTTTATTTCTATGGCAGCCAGGTGTTACCCAGGGTAACTCGAACAGGATCTCCAGAGCAAAGCAAAGCAAAACAAGCAGACAAAGGCACGAACCAACCTCACCCGCAAAACTCAAGATTTTTCTTTGAATGCAGGAACAAGGAATAACTATAAGTACGTGCGCTTGAAATCATTACCTTCATAACAACCGGACCGCCAAGCGCAATTATATCTCCAGCTAAGAAATATTCTACTCCTATTTGCTATTTGTCCCTTG
The DNA here is from genome assembly GCF_001879085.1 of Nicotiana attenuata. Lineage (NCBI taxonomy): Eukaryota > Viridiplantae > Streptophyta > Magnoliopsida > Solanales > Solanaceae > Nicotiana > Nicotiana attenuata. The sequence continues at coordinate 24,942 of NW_017675805.1, forward strand.
CATGAGACTAAGCACTTGCCTCCTCCTTTTGAATGAGGCTAAGCCCTACCTCCCTAATTGCATAAGGCTAAGCATTGCCTTCCATTGCATGAGGCTAAGCACTGTCTCCTCCTTTTGCATGAGGCTAAGCCCAGCCTCCCTATTTGCATAAGGCTAAGCATTGCCTTCCATTGCATGAGACTACGCACAGTCTCCCATGAGGCTAAGTATTGCCTCCCTATTTGCATAAGGCTAAGATCTGCCTTTCCCTGTCATGAGACTAAGCACTTTCTCCCCTTTTATCGTATGAGGCTAAGCATTGCCTCCCCATCTGCATAAGGCTAAGCTCTGCCTTTCCCTTGCATGAGACTAAGCACTGTCTCCCATGAGGCTAAGCATTGCCCCCCCATTGGCATAAGGCTAAGCTCTACCTTTCCTTGTCTAATGAATGAATGTTACCCTATCTAAATCCTAGCACTATTTTACCTTTTCCGAGGTTAAGCTCTATCCCGATCCTGTACAAGACTAAGCTCTGTCTTGTTTTACTCATATGCATCACCATGTCTCTGTCCGAAGGCTTCATAGTCCAAAAGCATCATCCTCATAGCCTGAACACACGATGTAATTCTCGCAATAATCCAGATATATTTGCACGCATCGTGTTTTATGTTTTGCAGGTAATTCAGAAGTGAACCATTCTTTAAACAGGAGCAACATTCGCTCCAGTTTCCGCTCATACCATTCACACCCTGCCACTATTTCAAACATAACCGACTCCCCTCTATTACTCGCCTTAACTCTATGACCGTTAAAATATCTGCCCTGTGATAAATCCGTTACGCTTCAGATTCACATTCATAACTCCGCACAAATCAATCTGATACAATCCTTCCCAAAAGAACCCTCTCCAAAACATACAACTATTCCTATAAAAATTCCATCGGTTTCATTCACCGTTGGGTCCAGAACTACACACGGCCTGATTCCTGTAAAACCAGGGATATGTAGGCAGCTCAGAGACAAGGGTGCGGCCTATATTTTTCAAAACACCCCATTCGGTCAAAATCGGTCATTATTTCTTTACCCGACAACTCTTTCATCCTTCCCGGGTAAAGAAGGGTAGTTGTTTATACCCAATTTTCCCTCATATCTCTCAAATACACATATATACCGTCAAAATAGTGCACGAGCATCACCAAGTATTTTTCCATAATTTTCCATTATTTTTAAAGGATTTTCATCAACTTATTCCTGTATTTTTATATATAATTGCATCACAAATAATTTTGTAATGATTTATTATTTAATTTTTTCATCATTTATATCCATATTAAGCTTTGAATATTTTTATATATACTTATTTTGCATCCTTAAGCTAAAATTGCTTATTTTGCAATAAGAGCCCACATATATGTATAATTTCATTATTTACACAAAAAATGACTTTTTATATTTTTATAATGTTAAGTAATTGTTTCAAATCATTTTCATGCACAAGTGATATTTTTTGTTATTTATTAATTATTTTTTATAAAATATTTACTGATTTAATTGGGTATTCAAAATCTAGCCCTTTTTCTTAATTAATTTCGGACCTATACACTACCCATTACCCCAGCCCAATACCCTAATACCCAATACCCAAAACACCCATTAACCCAGACCCATACCCGTTAAAAAACCCGACCCAATTCCTTTTTTAAAATCACATCCGTTGATCTCTGAAGATCAACGGCTCACAGGCCCCTTTTAATTATATCTTACCCGGTCTAACCCTAACCCCATTTCACCCACTCCACCACCCTCAAACTCTCTCATCTCCCCCCTTTTCTCTTCTGAAACCCTAGCAACTCACTCCCATCTACCCTCTGATTCTAACCCCAGAAATGGAATCAACCTGTTTCCTTACCTAATTTGGTCCTATTTCCTTACTGGCTACCCGTTCTTTAGTGTTACATAATAGCTTGCCTAAAATGGCAAGCAAATCTGGAGACATCCGAACCAAATCTGGTTCAAAATCTATAACCTGTTGATTATTTCCGTCTGGGCTCACTCTAACCTCTGAAGTACGAATATTTTCATGTATCTTGTGGATTCATACTTAACCCTAAGGTTAGAGTTTTCAGATCTTTCTGATTCGATCCCGAAACTGGTTTTAACCTTATTTTTTTATGTTATTCCCTATAAATCTGCTTATTTTTTGTTAAATATTTTACTTACCCAAATTAGGGTTTCATATCTTCTTTAATCAAACCAGATCTGGTTCGATTCTATGAATAACCCCTGTCTATGTTCATTTTACTAAAATACTTGATTCTTTACCTTTGTTTTTTTATCGTTTTTATGGCTTACCTAAAATTAGGGTTTCAAACCTTTTTTATTTTTGGGCCAGATCTGTTTCGATTGTGTATTCTGTAAACATGTTCCCGTCTATGTTCATCCTAGAAGCATGAGACACTTGCCTTTTATCTCCGTTGATTTTATGGTTTTACCCGAATATTTGGGTTGAAACCTTTTACTGACTTCCGTTTACTCTTTCTTTTCTTTTATAGTACTGATATTTTCCTTATTTTGTTCACCCTAACTTGTTCCTTTACTTCTTTACCTTATTTGCAGATTGATAATTGATTTTATATGATACTTACCTTATTCTAAGTAGTACTTGTGTAACGACCTGGCTGGTTGTTTCATGAGTTACCGCTCTGTTTTCCCCATTTCTGCTTCTTATTGCCTTGTTCAGTTGTATTATGTGCTATCGGGTTGGCTGACTCGGGTTCGGAGAGGATTTGGTAAGGTTTGAGACACTTAGTCTCTATTGAGAAAGATTAAGTTGGAAAAGTCAACCGGATGTTGACTTATGTGAAATAGGGCTCGGATGAAAATTCCGATGAGATAGCTTCAGGAGGTGATTTGGGACTTAGGAGTGTGATCGGAACGTGTTTTGGAGGTCCGTAGTAGATTTAGGCTGAATTGGCGAAATTGGAATTTTGGCGTTTTCCGGTTGATAGGTGAGATTTTTATATAGGGGTCAGAATGGAATTCCAGGAGTTGCAGTAGTTCTGTGTGTCAATTGGGATGTGTGCGCAAAATTTCAGGTCATTCGGACGTGGTTCGGTAGACTTTTTGATCAAAAACGTAATTCGGAAGTTTTAGAGTTCTTAAGCTTAAATCCGATGTGTTTTGGTTGTTTCGATGTTTTTTGAGGTATTTTGAAGATTGGTATAAGTTCGGATGGTGGTATATGACTTGTCTGTGCTTTTGGTTGGGGTCCCGGGGGCCTCGGGGTGATTTTGGATGGTTGTCGGGAAAATAGGAATTTGGAAATGGCAGCTGAAGCTAAGTCTGCTGTCATAACCGCACCTGCGGCTAGGGGACCGCAGGTGCAGGGTCGCAGAAGCGTCCAATGGGTCGCAGATGCGGAAGAAGGTCCATGGGGCTGGAACCGCAGAAGGGGCAGTTTGAGCGCACCTGCGGCATCGCAGGTGCGGCTGCTCTAGCGTAGATTTGGAATTGAGGCGTTAAGTGAAAACTGCAGATGCGGTGCTCCTGACCGCAGAACCGATAGTGCAGAAGCGAAGTTTGGGCCGCAGGTGCGAAAAGCCTGGGCCAGAAGGTATAAAATATTTCCTTTGTGATTTTTGAGTTCTTCTTCACCATTTTCATGCGGGTTTGAGCTTGGGGGAGCTATTTGAAGAGGGATTTCAAGGGGATTTCATAGAGGTAAGGTTTTTGGACCCTAAACTCGTTTCTATGGTGTTATTTCAATGATTTGGCTTGAAAATTAATGGAAATCAAGGGTTAAAAATTGGAAAACTAGGGCTTGAGATTTGGAGACCTTTGAGCAAGGGTTTGCGTGGTCATTTATGGTCGGATCTTAATACTTTTGATATGTATGAACTCGTGGGGAGATAAGGAGTCTATTGATGTAAATTTTATCGAATTCCGAGACGTGGGCTCGGGGGTCGGGCTGGACCAATTTCGGGATTTTTGGTATAATTTGATTATTTTTGCATGGGCTTCGTTCCCTTAACTTATTCTAATGTTATGATTCTGAATTTGGGTAGATTCGACACGAGTTGAGGCCGAGGCGAGAGACAAAGGCGTCGCGGAGTAGTATTTCATCCGGTTTGAGGTAAGTAACCATTGTAAATCTGGAACTGAGGGTATAAAACCCCGGTATTTTGTATTGTTTTGATGAATGAGGTGACGAGCATGTGAGCGTGCACCGGTAGGGATCGTGACTTGGTCCATACCATAGCGACTATTAAGCCACGTATTTGATTTGAAATCGTATGATATCGCGTATTTTAGAGATTGATACTATATTATGGGTTGTATGCCATGTTCTGTTGAGACCCTTAGGGGCATTTTTACTGTTTTCCTCACTCTATTTGTTTGAAAGTATATCCTCAGTCATGCTTTACCTGTTTATTGTTTAAACCTTGTTTTTATCACTCTACTTCTTAAATGTGAAAAATTGTTTCGGTTGAGTATCCCTGATTTCCACTATTATGCCCGATTGGCTGTGGGGTTAATGACTGAGAGAGGTTAAGGACCTAATCGTGAGGATTATATATATATATATATATATATATTATGGGTCGGGCTGCATGCCGCAGCAATATTATATGTAGATATTACGGATCGGGCTACACGCTGCAGCCAGCGATATATATATTGGATCGGGCTGCGTGCCGCAGCAATATGACGCTTGGGCAGTAGGAGCCCCTCCGGAGTCTGTACACCCCCAGTGAGCGTAGTCGACTATTAACTATAGGTCGGGCTGCACGCCGCAGCGATTATTATGATTATTACTATTATGAGATATTATAGAGCCAGAGTGCTAACTGTGAGTACTGTGTGACGAGAGTTGAGTCGCGAGTGACCGAGAGGCTATATTTATGAGTGATACCTTGCCCCAGGGGCCCCTTTATGACATTGTTGCTTATTTCACTCTTCTTTTATAATGAGCCTCTGTTGAAAACTGCTAGGTAAATGATTTCAAAGTGTTTCAACTGAAACTAAAGTTTTTACGAAGTAACTGGTTTTTAAAACTGTTGAGTTTGACTTGATATACTGTTGTATGCTCTTATACATGATTTTTAACTGCTCGTCATTGCACTCAGACCTTATTTACTTTAGTTACTTACTGAGTTGGCGTACTCACCTTACTCCCTGCACATTGTGTGCAGATACAGGTGCCCGACTAGTAGAGTGAAGGTTCCCAGCATTTTCGAAGCTTATCGGTGACTGCAAGGTAGCTGCACGGCGTCCGCAGCCCTGCTTTCCTCCTTCCTATCCTTGTTTTCCGTATTTTTAGGCTTATCATGTATTAGACAGTCGGACTGGTTGTATTTAGAGGTTCTAGACTTGTGACACCAGATGGTTGGGCTGTGTTTGGCTTGTTGTTATACTGTCTTTCTGCACGTTTCAGTGATTTAAATATTTCTCATGCAAGTTGGAAGTTTAATCAGTATTAGAAAAAGGGTTTACTAAAAGGAATTTACCGTGGTTAATTATTTTGGGTTGGCTTGCTTAGTATTGTTATAGGCGCCATCACGACTGGGGTATTTGGGGTCATGACAAGTTGGTATCAGAGCCTAGGTTACATAGGTCTCGTGAGTCATGAGCCGGTTTAGTAGAGTCTCGTGGATCGGTACGGAGACGTCTGTAATTATCCTCGGGAGGCTACAGAACCTTTAGGAAAAACTTCTCATTCTTGAAGTCATGTCGTGCGAATCTGTTGATTCTAGTACTAAACTTCTGTTGTTCTATTCTCTCACATATGGTGAGGACATTTGCTACTGGTCAGGATGGACGACCACTAGTACCACCAGTTGGGGCCACTAGGGGCCGAGATCGCGGTCAAGACCATGGTAGGGGCAGGGGTATAGCCCGCACAGCAGCTAGGGCAGCACCTGCAGATCCACCAGCTGCCCCAGTTTAAGATCTGGTCCTAGTTGCAGACGCTCCAGCAGCACCAGCTCAGGCACTGGCTGTGCCTAATGTGATTCCAGGCCTTCAGGAGGCTCTAGCTCAGATTCTATCAGTGTGCACTGGTTTGGCTCAGGCGGTCTCAATTACTACGGTCGCAACTACTTCTCAGGCTGGGGGAGGCACTCATACTCTAGTCGCCCGCACACCCGATCAGGTTGTTGAGGGATTGCAGACACTGGAGGCACCACTAGCCCAGCCAGTGGCAGCTGCTTAGGGTTACGTAGCTCCAGCTATGCCAGAGGACGAGCAGCGCAGATTGGAGAGGTTTGGCAGACTCCAGCCACCTACTTTCAGTGGTGCAGAGGGCGAGGATGCCCCGGGTTTCTTGGATAGATGTTAGAGGATTCTTCGAACCGCGGGTATTCTGGAGACCAGTGGGGTCGCATTCATGACTTTTCAATTTACGGGAGCTACCTTCACTTGGTGGGAGGCTTATGAGAGGCGTAGGCCTGTTGGTGTCGTGCCCCTTACTTGGCAGCAGTTCTCCGCTCTCTTATTGGAGATATGTGCCACAGTCTCGTAGGGAAGAGCTGCGTAGGCAGTTCGAGCAATTGCGACAGGGGGATATGACTGTTGCACAGTACGACATGAGGTTCTCCAAGTTAGCTAGCCATGTTATTTGGTTGGTTCACACTGATCGAGAGAGGATCAGGAGGTTCATTGATGGCCTCACATATCAGCTTCGGATTCTCATGACTAGGGATAGGGTGTTAGGTGCTACTTTGAGGAGGTCAATTTCAGAACGGCAAAGGCCGTCCATACAGGCAGGCTCAGTCAGCTCGCCCAGGTTATCGTGGGGCATCGTTGGGTCATGGGTCTCACAGTTCTCATCAGGGACATTCATCACTCAGTGCCCTTCCAGCCCAGAGTTCGTCCCGTGCTCCATCAGTTCAGGACTCTTCTATGCCAGGTGCATCTGCAAGTCATCCTAGAGCTAGGGGTTCCTTCAGTCCCCGTCTCCAGCACCGAGGAGTTCTTATAAGTGTGGAGAGTTTGGGCTTATAAGGAGGCAGTGTCCTCGCCTTCTTGAGGGTCCGTCTCAGCAGAGGGGTCAGCCCTCGACTTCAGCTCCAGTCACTTCACCACCAGCTAAGGCAGCTAGGGGTAGGGGTCAGTCAGCTAGGAGTCTCCCTAGAATGGGAGGTCGATCAGGTGGTGGTCAGGCCCATTTCTATGCACTTCCAGCTAGACTTGATGCTGTTGCTTCAGATCCGGTGATTACAGGTATTATCTCAGTCTGCCGCAGAGATGCCTCTGTGTTATTTGATCCTGGATCTACATTCTCTTATGTGTCATCTTATTTTGCCCATTATTTGGATACGCCCTGCGAGACTCTCGTTTCTTCTGTTCATGTCTCTACTCTGGTAGGCGATACTGTTGTGGTAGATCGTGTATTCCCATTGTGTGTTGTGTCTATTGAGGGTCTGGAGACCCGAGTGGATCTTCTGTTTTTATGTATGGTAGACTTCGATATGATATTGGGCATGGATTGATTATCTTTGTGCCGGGCTATTCTGGACTGTCATGCCAAGACGGTGACGTTAGCTATGCCGGGTGTGCCACGGATTGAGTGGCGAGGTCTATTTGATTATGTTCCCAGCAGGGTAATCTCATTCTTGAAGGCCCAGCGTATGGTTGGGAAGGGTTGTCTTTCATACTTAGCATTTGTGAGGGATGTCAGTGTAGAGACTCCCAGCATTGAGTCTGTTCCAGTTGTGAGAGATTTTCCAGGTGTGTTTCTTGCAGACCTGCCAGGCATGCCACCGGATAGGGATATCGATTTTGGTATTGATCTGGTGCCGGGCACTTAGCCAATTTCTATTCCACCGTACTGTATGACACCAGCGGATTTGAAGGACTTAAAGGAGCAACTTCAGGAACACCTTGATAAGGGTTTTATTCCGCCTAGTGTGTCGCCTTGGGGTGCGCCTGTCCTATTTGTGAAGAAGAAGGATGGCACCATGAGGATGTGCATTGACTACAGGTAGTTGAACATGGTTACTATTAAGAACAAGTATCCTCTACCTCGCATTGATGATTTTTTTGACCAGCTTCAGGGAGCAAGAGTGTTCTCCAAGATTGATCTCTGTTCAGGTTATCACCAGTTAAAGATCATGGACTCGGATATTCTTAAGACATCTTTCAGGACCCGCTATGGTCAGTATGAGTTCCTGGTGATGTCTTTTGGGCTGACCAATGCCCCAGCAGCATTCATGCATTTGATGAACAGCGTGTTTTGGCCTTATCTCGACTCATTTGTCATAGTTTTCATTGATGATATTCTGTTGTATTCGTGTAGTCAGGAGGAGCACGCGGAGCATTTGAGAGTTGTGTTGCAAAGATTCAGGGAGGAGAGGCTTTATGCAAAGTTCTCCAAGTGTGAGTTTTGGCTCAGTTCAATGGCTTTCTTGGGGCACGTGGTGTCCAGTGAGGGTATTCAGGTTGATCCAAAGAAGATAGAGGTGGTTCCGAGTTGGCCCAGACCGTCCTCAGCTATAGACATTCGCAGTTTTCTTGGTTTGGCAGGTTATTACCGCCGGTTTGTTTAGGGATTTTCATCTATCGCATCGCCCTTGACCAAGTTGACTCAGAAGGGTGCTCCATTTATGTGGTCGGATGAGTGTGAAGAGAGCTTTCAGATGCTCAAGACTGCCTTGACCACAGCTCTAGTATTAGTGTTGCCATCAGCTTCAGGTTCTTATACCGTGTATTCCGATGCTTCGAGAGTTGGTATTGGGTGTGTGTTGATGTAGGAGTGTAGAGTTATTGCTTATGCTTCTCGTCAGTTGAAGCCCCATAAGAAGAACTACCCTGTTCATGATTTGGAGTTGGCTGCCATTGTTCACGCGTTGAAGATTTGGAGGCATTACTTGTATGGTGTGTTACCGATCATCATAGCCTCCAGCACTTGTTCAAGTAGAAGGATCTCAATTTGAGATAGCAGAGATGGTTGGAATTGCTAATGGATTATGATATTAATATCTTGTACCATCCGGGGAAGGCCAATGTGGTGGCCGATGCGTTGAGCCGAAAGGCAGTGAGTATTGGAAGTTTGGCATATATTCCAGTTGGGGAGAGACCACTTGCAGTGGATGTTCAGGCCTTGGCCAATCGGTTCGTGAGATTGGATATTTCGGAGCCCAGTCAGGTATTGGCTTTTGTGACTTCTCGGCCTTCCCTACTTGATCGCATCAGAGAGTGCCAGTATGATGATCCTCATTTGCTTGTCCTTAGGGACAGAGTTTAGCATGATGATGCCAGAGATGTGACCATTGGTGATGATGGGGTGTTGAGGATGTAGGGCCGGATATGTGTGCCCAATGTAGATGGGCTTCGGGAGTGGATTCTGGAGGAGGCCCATAGCTCGCAGTATTCCATTCATCCGGGTGTCGCAAAGATGTATCAGGATCTGAGACAACACTATTGGTGGCGGAGAATGAAGAAGGACATTGTGGGATTTGTAGCTCGGTGTCTCAATTGTCAGCAGGTGAAATATGAGCATCAGAGACCGGGTGGCTTGCTTCAGCGGATGGATATTCTAGAGTGGAAGTGGGAGTGAATCACCATGGACTTTGTAGTTGGGCTCCCACGGACTTTGATGAAGTTCGATGCTATTTGGGTGATTGTGGACCGGCTGACTAAGTCCGCGCACTTCATTCCTGTGTACTACTTATTCTTCGGAGCGGTTGGTAGAGATCTATATCCGGGAGATTATTCGTTTGCATGGTGTCCCGGTTTCCATCATTTCAGATAGGGGCACTCAGTTTACTTCACAGTTTTGGAGGTCGGTGCAGCGAGAGTTGGGTACTCAGGTTGAGTTGAGCATAGCTTTTCACCCTCAGACGGACGGGCAATCCGAGCGCACTATTAAGATATTGGAGGACATGTTGCACGCTTGTGTCATTGATTTTGGAGGGTCATGGGATTAGTTTCTACCGCTCGCAGAGTTTGCTTATAACAACAGTTACCAGTCGAGTATTCAGATGGCTCCATGTGAGGCTTTGTATGGGAGGCGGTGTAGATCTCTAGTTGGTTGGTTTGAGCTGGGTGAGGCTAGGCTATTGGGTACAGACTTAGTGCAGGATGCCTTAGACAAGGTGAAGGTGATTCAGGAGAGGCTTCATACAGCGCAGTCAAGACAAAAGAGTTATGCTGAAAGGAAGGTTCGGGATGTGTCCTACACGGTTGGTGAGAAGGTTTTGTTGAAGGTTTCACCCATGAAGGGTGTTATGAGATTTAGGAAGAAAGGTAAATTGAGTCCTCGGTTCATTGGGCCTTTTGAGGTGCTTCGGAGAATTGGGGAGGTGGCTTATGAGCTTGCATTGCCACCCAGCCTATCTAGTGTGCATCCGGTATTTCATGTTTCTATGCTCCGAAAGTATATTGGGGATCCGTCTCATGTTTTGGACTTCAGCACGATTTAGTTAGATGATGACTTGACGTATGATGTGGAGCCAGTAGCTATTTTGGAGCGGCAGGTTCGAAAGTTGAGGTCAAAGGATATAGCTTCAATGAAAGTGCAGTGGAGAGGTCGGCCCGTGGAGGAGGCTACCTGGGAGACCGAGCGGGAGATGCGGAGCAGATATCCTCACCTATTCGAGGCTTCAGGTATGTTTCTTGACTCGTTCGAGGATGAACGTTTGTTTAAGAGGGGGAGGATGTAATGACCCGGCCGGTCGTTTAATGAGTTACCACTCCGTTTTCCCTATTTCTGCTTCTTATTGCCTTGTTCAACTATATTATGTGTTATCGGGTTGGTTGGCTCGGGTTCGGAGAGGTTTTGGTAAGGTTTGAGACACTTAGTCTCTTTTGAGAAAGCTTAAGTTGGAAAAGTCAACCGGATGTTGACTTATATGAAATAGGGCTCGGATGAAAATTCTGATGATTCAGATAGCTTCGGGAGGTGATTTGGGACTTAGGAGTGTGATCGGAACGTGTTTTGGAGGTCCGTAGTAGATTTAGGCTTGAATTGGCGAAATTGGAATTTTGGCATTTTCCGGTTGATAGGTGAGACTTTTATATAGGGGTCGGAATGGAATTCTGGGAGTTGTAGTAGGCCCGTTGTGTCAATTGGGATGTGTGTGCAAAATTTCAGGTCATTCGGACGTGGTTTGGTAGACTTTTTGATCAAAAGCGGAATTCGGAAGTTTTAGAGTTCTTTGGCTTGAATCCGATGTGGTTTGGTTGTTTTGATGTTGTTTGAGGTGTTTTGAAGATTGGTATAAGTTTGGATGGTGGTATATGACTTGTCTGTGCTTTTGGTTGGGGTCCTGGGGGCCTCAGGGTAATTTTGGATTGCTGTCGGGAAGATAGGAATTTGGAAATGGAAGCTGAAGCTAAGTATGCTGTCATAACCGCACCTGCGGCTAGGGGACCGCAGGTGCGGGCTTGCAGAAGCGCCCAATGTGTCGCAGATGCGGAAGAAGGACCATAGGGCTGGAACCGCAGAAGCGGAAGTTTGAGCGCACCTACGGCATCGCAGGTGCGGCTGCTCTAGCGCGGATGCGGAATTGAGGCGTTAAGTGAAAACCGCAGATGCGGTGCTCCTGACCGTAGAAGCGGTAGCACAGAAGCGGAGTTTGGGCCGCAGGTGCGAAAAGCCTGGGCCAGAAGGTATAAAAGATTTCCTTCGCGATTTTTGAGTTATTCTTCACCATTTTCATGCGGGTTTGAGCTTGGGGGAGCTATTTGAAGAGGGATTTCAAGGGGATTTCATAGAGGTAAGGTTTTTGGACCCTAAACTCGTTTCTATGGTGTTATATCACTGATTTGGCTTGAAAATTAATGGAAATCAATGTGTAATAATTGGAAAACTAGGGTTTGAGACTTGGAGACCTTTGAGCAAGGGTTTGAGGGTTCATTTGTCGTCGGATCTTAATACTTTTGATATGTATGAACCGTGGGGAGATCAGGAGTCTATTGATGTAAATTTTATCGAATTCCGAGATGTGGGCTTGGGGGTCGGGTTGGACCAATTTCGGGATTTTTGGTATAATTTGATTATTTTGGCATGAGCTTCGTTCCCTTAGCTTATTCTAATGTTATGATTCTGATTTTGGGTAGATTCGACGCGAGTTAAGGCCGAGGCGAGAGGCAAAGGCGTCGCAGAGTAGTATTTCATCCGGTTTGAGGTAAGTAACCATTGTAATTCTGGAACTGAGGGTATAATACCCCGGTATTTCGTATTGTTTTGATGAATGAGGTGACGCACATGCTAGCGACTACTAAGCCGCGTATTTGATTTGAAATCGTATGATATCACGTATTTTAGAGATCGATACTATATTATGGTTGTACGCCATATTTGGGGCCTTCCGCCGACCTGTTGAGACCCTTAAGGGCATTTTTACTGTTTTCCTCACTGTATTTGTTTGAAAGCATATGCTCAGTCATGTTTTACCTGTTTATTGTTTAAACCTTGTTTTTATCCCTGGTTTCCACTGTTATGCCCGATTGGCTGTGGGTTTAGGATTAAACATGGCGTACAACCATAATATATATATATATATATATATGTATATATATATATAGATATCATGGGTCGGGCTGCACCGCCGCAGCAATATTATATGTAGATATTACGGATCGGGCTGCACGCCACAGCGATACTCATATGGATCGGGCCGCACGCCGTAGCGATATATATATTGGATCGGTCTGCGCGCCTCAATGATATGATGCTTGGGCTGTAGGAGCCCCTCCGCAGTCTGTACACCCCCAGTGAGCGTAGTCGACTATAAACTATGGATCACGTTGCACGCCACAGCGATTATTATGATTATTACTATTATGAGATATTATTGAGCCAGAGTGCTGAGTGTGAGTACTGTGTGACGAGAGCTGAGTCACGAGTGACCGAGTGGCTATATTTATGAGTGATACCTTGCCCGAGGGGCCCCTTTATGACATTATTGCTGATTTCACTCTTCTTTTATAATGAGCCTCTGTTGAAAACTGCTAGGTAAATGATTTCAAAGTGTTTCAACTGAAACTGAAGTCTTTACGAAGTAACTGGTTTTTAAAACTGTTGAGTTTGACTTTATATTCTGTTGTATGCCCTTATACATGATTTTTAACTACTCGTCACTGCACTCAGACCTTATTTACTTTAGTTACTTACTGAGTTGGCGTACTCACGTTATTCCCTGCACCTTGTGTGCAGATACAGGTGCCCGAGCGGTAGAGTGAGGGTTCCCAGCATTTTCGGAGCTTATTGGAGACTGCAAGGTAGTTGCACGGTGTCCGCAACCCTGCTTTCCTCCTTCCTATCCTTATTTTCCGCATTTTTAGAGTTATCATGTATTAGACAGTCAAACTGGTTGTATTTAGAGGCTCTAGACTCTTGACACCAGATGGTTGGGCTGTGTTTGGCTTGTTGTTATACTGTCTTTCCGCACATTTCGGTGATTTAAATATTTCTCATGCAAATTGGAAGCTTAATCAATATTAGAAAAAGGGTTTACTAAAAGGAATTTTTTGTGGTTAATAGTTTTGGGTTGGCTTGCCTAGTATTGTGATAGGCGCCATCACGACCGGGGTATTTGGGGTCGTGACAACTTGCCTGATTACTCATTAATTGACTGAACTCTGACTTCAATTGATTCTGGATTTATTTTCCTTCCTTATTTGTGTATGTTTGATTTATTTCCTTATTCGGCTGCCTAATTGAACACTATTTAAACCCTTTCCCCTCTTCCCTTTAAAACAAGACTCGAACTTCCATACTCTCACTAAAACATAGTTCTTTTACTCTGATTCTATGCTCATTGTTTCTGGTCTTGGCCGCCTGAAAGCCAAGGCCAAGTGATTCTGGAACTTAACTGTTGCAGCATATTGTCACGCCCCAAAACCAAGGAGCGCTACCGACGCTCAACCGAGTAAACCCGACTGAGCAAGCCTGTTAGGTTTTATTCTACCCAAACTAATTCATTAATAAAATAGGAGATAAATTCTATCAATCATACTTTATAAATATTTCATTAACCTCCATTTTTTTTCATTAGCAGTTTCCACCATAATATCCAGAATATTACAATTTTTATAGATATGATGAAAAACACATTTGCCAAATACCAATATTTTAAGTTTAATTCCAATACCCGACACCACCCACAACCTGTCTATGGAGCCTCTAAATACAACTAAAGAGAAATATGGAAATGCTGGCAACAAGGCTCCGGCCATACCTAAGTATACAATGTATACAATAACCAAATGACGGGACCCTGAAATGAAGAGGGGATCACAAAGTTAGCTGAAAGGAGCGTACCGCTATCACTGATCACTGCCGCCTACTGTGGAACCACCTACATCTATTAAAGATGCAGCGCCCCCGGCAAAAGGGACGTAAGTACTGTCGAATAGTACTAGTATGTAAAGCTAAAAATCATCTTTCAGAATAGAATAACCATATAAGAAAAGGAGAGCCATAAAACAACAAGTCACCATCAATAATATCCAAATGCCCAATTGAAACATAACAATTTTCAACATACGAAATTAATACATATTTTTACACCAATCTTAATAGAACGAACAATGAAACAATAAGAAATCAAGAAGGGAGGCCGTCATGATATACAATAAGAGCTTCAACACATATCAAAACATCAGGCAAGGATCACATAATTTCCGGACAAGTTCCCATCTTATTTAGGTTTGATAATCTCAGTGCCATGTGCCACAATCCACAATACCACAGTGTTCTCGGAGTCTGATACTCGACCCGACAGGCAAGGTCATCTCGTTTGAGACATAATCCATTTCCATAATTTCAATCAATCAATTCAGCACAATGACCACCATGTGTGCGGCATGGTGTCCGATAACGGCCCGATCGGCTAGGCCGTCTCACTTGAGACACCATCCTTTCAATCGTTCATCTAAATTCACATTTCCTTTCAATATTTCACTACATGGCACGTGTAACCTCATATATCGAATTTCGAGGTCCCAAGTCCGAGAAATAAATTTTTAAAAGAAATTGTTTTCCGAAAAATATAAAGGTTTTTCAAAGTGAAATGCTATGTGAAATCTGTGGTATCGGGCCCATATTAATGTTCCGGAGCCCAGTACAGGTTTGATATGGTTTATATGTGTTGTAGGTAAAGTTTGGTAAGAAACGAAATCCATTTGACGTGATTCAGGCCTTAAATGCAAAATTTGATATTTAAAGAAGTTTTGAGAAATTTCATTAATCTTGAGGTTTAATTCGATGTTCATGATGTTATTTAGGTGATATGATTGCTTGAATATGTCCGTAGGATGTTTTTGAGGTTGTGTGTATATTTGGTTTGGAGCCCCGAGGGCTCGGGTGAGTTTCGGATAGGTGTCAGAGTATTTTTGGACTTAGGAAAGTTGCAGAATCTGCTGTCTGCTGGTGTCCAGGTATTTGTGCTATGCGATCGGATAGAAGTTCGCGATCGCATAGTGTAAATTTCAGGGGTTCTATTTTGTGCTATGCAATCGCGTAGTTCCTTCCGCGATCGCATAAAGTATAATCTGAGAGGCCCGTTTTTGTTCTATGCAATTAAACTGTTTCCTCCGCGATTGCAATGTGTTAGCCCCAGACTGGGAAGGGAATCATTTTCTTCTATGTGATCGCATAACATTGTCTGCGATCGCAATGCCCAGTCCCCTTTACCCTATGCGATCGCATTCCCTTGTCCTCGATCGCATAGACCGAATTTGCCCAGTTATTTTAAGTTCCAAAAACAGAATACATTAAGGGAATTCCACCATTTTTCATAAACTTCATCTTCTCCACACCTCTTGGGCTTTGAGGCTTGAGTTGGCCGTGCATGTTCAAGGTAAGTGTTTGGTCTAACCTTAGCTTGAGGGATTAGGAGTCGAGTCCTATTTGCTATGTGGTAATTGATGAGTATGACATATAGACATGGTGACGAGTATCTATACGTTGGTGTCTAGCATGCCTGTGAGTCTTATTTTGTGATTTTCATGACTTTGTTGTATTATTCATGCCTTGGTGAAGGTTTCTATTTATTATACAAAGCTCTTGGAAGTAATTGTGACAGTTGAACTTTGAGGAGCGTTGGCTCGAGTTGTATAATGAGAAGTGAAGGTATAAGTGATAATTGAACCTTTAGAGCATTGGCTCGAGTTGTGAAGTGAATTGTGAAGTAAAAGTGAGAAAGAGAAAGAGATCATTATGTTGCCTCCCTTGCCAGGATATTGTTGCTTTATTTGTTATCTCCCTTGCCGGGATGTTGATATTATTGATGTTCTTCCCTTGCCGGGATTTTTGTTATAATCTCATTTATTCCCTTGCCCTATTGTTTGTGATTGTTTTTTGGGCGAGGAAGAGAGTTAAAGCACGAAGGGTGATGTCGTGCATTGTTTTTGTGAGGAAAGAGTGTAAATCACGAATGGTGATGCCGTGTGTGATTGTGAGGAAAGAGTGTAAAGCACGAAGGGTGATGCCGTGCTGCACGATGTACCATTCTGTGCCGATTATAATGATTATATGGTGAGAAAAGAGAGTAAAAGCACGAAGGGTGATGCCGTGCACATTTTTATTATATGATTGCTTTGGTGAGGACGAGAGTAAAAGCACAAAGGGTGATGCCGTGCATTNGCAGCAAGCTCCCCCTCCAGACTTTGACTGTTTATTTCTGTACTTCTTTTCCGCTATATATATTCGAATTGCACAGGTTTATTTGGTAGTCTGGTCCTAGCCTCGTCACTATTTCGCCGAGGTTAGGCTAGGCACTTACCAGCACATGGGTTCGGTGCTGCTGATACTACACTCTGTACTCTTTTGTGCAGATCCTAGTGCTGTAGACTTCGGACAGTAGATCGGGTGGCTACCTTCAGTCCACGTGGAGATCCAAGGTAGACTTGCAGGCGTCCGCGGGCCCTGGCGTCTCCTCTATCCTTTATTTCCTGTTTAATTTTTCCTTTATTCAGAGACAGTGTACTGTTATTTCTTCAGACTTTTGTATGTAGCAAATCTTAGACCGTCTGTGACACTGTGACATCAGGTTTTGGGGTGGTTAAGGCTTAATCAGTTGTAATAGTTACATGTTCAGATATTTTATTGCGTTTTTTCCGCTTATTCTAAATTTTCCGCTGTTTACACGTTATTGTTTTATAAATGTTAAAGAGTATAAAATAGGTAAAAGGGTAGTTAGTTCAATAATTGGCTTGCCTAGCTCTCATTAGTAGGCGCCATCACGACTCCCGAGGGTGGGAAATCTGGGTCGTGACAAGTTGGTATCAAAGCTCTAGGTTACATGGGTCTCACAGTTCACAGACAAGCTTAGTAGAGTCTGAGGGATCGGTACGGAGACGTCTACATTTATCCCCTAGAGGCTACAGAGTTAGGAAACACTTCACATTTATTCTTTCTTGTCATGCGATTTGGTTTCTCAATGCTGATTGAATTTCTGTTCTATTCTCTCACAGATGACGAGAACACGCACTTCCTCATATACTAACCAGAAGCCCGAGCTCCCAGCAGTGGCTCTCACGAGGGGCAGAGGGCTAGACCGAGGCCGTGATAGAGGCAGAGGTAGGGGCAGAGCTCAGCCCAGGGCAACAGCACCCGCAGCGGAGCCTCAGGTTGATTTTGATGATGAGGTTTCGGCCCTAGCAGTTCCGGTGGGCCCAGCTCAGGTCCTAGACGGGTTTAATGCTACCTAGTTCTCCAGGATGCTCTGGTCCGTCTAGTGGGCCTTATGGAGAGTGTCACCCGGGCAGGTTTGCTTCCTGCAGCACCAATTGTCTCTCAGGCTGGAGGTGGAGCCCATACTCCCGCTACTCGCACTCCGGAGCAGGTAGCTCCCCAGTTTTAGACTCCAGCAGTTCAGCCAGTTGGAGCAGTTCAGCCGGGTGTGGTAGCCCAGGCTGGTGATGGAGCAGCTATGTCTGCTGATGCTTTGTGTAGATTGGACAGGTCCACCAAGCTCTTCACTACTACGTTCAGCGGTGCATCTTCTAAGGATCCCCAGGATTATCTAGATAGTTTTTCATGAGGTTCTCAGGAACATGGGGATAGTAGAGACAAATGTGGTCGATTTTGCTACTTTTCACTTGTCTGGATTCGCCGGGACTTGGTGGAGAGATTATTGCTTAGTTAGACTAGCCGGATCACCAGATTTAACTTGGGAGCAGTTTATGCAGCTATTTTTGGAGAAGTTTCTCCCTAGCACTCAGAGAGAGGCCTATCGGAGGCAGATTGAGCATTTCCAGTAGGGTTCTGTGACTGTTACCCAGTATCAGACCAGATTCATCGATTTGGCTCGCCATGCTCTTATAATACTTCCCACCGAGAGAGGGAGAGAGAGAGGGTGAGGAGGTTCATTGATGAACTTATTCAGCTGATTCATCTTCAGATAGCTAGAGAGACTGTGAGTGAGATATCTTTCCAGGAGGCGGCCAAAGTGGCCCGGAGAGTTGAGATGGTTTTATCGCAGGGAGGTGGTCATAGTCAGACAAGAGGCCTCGTCAGTCAGGCCGATTCAGTGGTACCTCGTCTGGAGGTAGGGATTCGTATGGTAGAGGCCTTCCTCCTAGGCCTTATCAGTTAGCACTCCAGGTTTCTCACGATGCTTCAGGTGGTCGTGGTTCTCAGATGCAGTATTCTAATCATCAGTCCTATAGTGCTCCACCAGCTCCTATCCGTGCACCTCCACTTCAGAGTTTTTGGGGTGGTCATTCAGGTCGTCAGGGTCAGCAGTCTCAACAGCCGAGGGCTTGTTACACTTGTGGTGATATGGGTTACAATGCTAGGTTTTGCCCTCGACCACCGAGTAGCTCCCAACATTAGGGTTCCCTTGCCATGGTGCAGGCACCAGGTGTTCCGCAGGCCATCCAGTCAGCTAGAGGTGGTGGTAGAGGTGCTAAAGGTGGAGGTTGAGGTATTAGAGGTGGAGCTTAGGCCGCTAGAGGTAGAGGCCAGCCATCAGCATGTCGTCCCAGAGATATAGTTCATGGTGGTGGGGCCCAGCCCTGATGTTATGCCCTTCCAGCCAGGCCCAAGGCTGAGGCTTCAGATGCAGTTATTACAGGTACGGTTCTAGTTTGTGATAGAGATGCTTCAGTGTTATTTGATCCAGGGTCTACCTACTCATATGTGTCATCTTATTTTGCATTGTATCTGGTCATACCTAGTGATTCTTTGAGTGTTCCTGTTTATGTGTCTACACCGGTGGGTGATTCTATTGTGGTAGATCGAGTCCATAGTTCATGTATAGTTGTGATTGGTGGTCTTGAGACTCATGTAGATTTGCTTCTTCTGGACATGGTTGATTTCAATGTCATATTGGGGATGGACTAGTTATCACCTTACCACGCTATCTTGGACTGTCATGCCAAGACTGTGACCTTAGCCTTGCCGGGTTTGCCTCATTTAAAGTAGAGTGGGACTCCTGGTCATTCTACCCGTAGTGTTATCTCTTATGTGACGACGCGATGTATGGTCGACAAGGGGTGTTTGGCCTATTTGGCCTATGTTCGTGATTCTAGTGCTAAGGTTCCATCTATTGATTATGTGCCCGTTGTTCATGAGTTTCCTGAGGTATTCCCTTCAGACCTGCCGGGTATGCCACGTGATAGGGATATTGACTTTTCCATTGATTTGGCTCTGGGCACTCAGCCCATTTCTATCACGCTGTATCGTATGGCCCTGCCTGAGTAGAAGGAGTTAAAGGAGCAGTTGCAAGACTTGCTTGAGAAGTGTTTCATTAGGCTGAGTGTTTCGCCTTGGGGTGCGCCGGTGTTGTTTGTTAAGAAGAAGGACGGATCGATGAGAATGTGTATTGACTACCGGCAGTAGAACAAGGTTATAATCAAGAATAAGTATCCATTGTCGAGGATTGATGATTTGTTTGATCAACTTCAGGTTGCCAAGATATTTTCGAAGATTGACTTGAGATCTGGCTACCATCAGTTGAGGATTAGGGTATCCGATGTCCCTAAGACACCTTTCCACACTCGGTACGGGCATTATGAGTTCTTGGTGATGTCATTCGGGTTGACAAATGCCCCAACAGCTTTTATGGATTTGATGAACCGAGTGTTTAGGCTTTCCTTGGATTTGTTCGTGATAGTCTTCATTGGTGATATTTTGATCTATTCCTACAGCCGGGAGGAGCACGAGCAACATCTTGGAGTGGTTCTTTAGACTTTGAGGGCGAGCCAGTTGTATGCCAAGTTTTTGAAGTGTGAGTTCTGGTTGAGTTCAGTTGCATTCCTGGGTCATGTTGTATCAGCAGAGGGTATTTAGGTTGATCCAAAGAAGATTGAGGCAGTTAAGAACTGGCCTAAACCAGCATCAGCTACAGAGATTCGGAGTTTCTTGGGTTCGGCAGGCTACTGTTATTGGTTTGTAGAGGGGTTTTCATCTATCACAGGCCCAATGACCAGGTTGACCCAGAAGGATGCCCAGTTCAGATGGTCGGACGAGTGTGAGGCGAACTTTCAAAAGCTCAAGACAGCTTTGACTACGACACCAGTGTTGGTTTTGCCTACAGGTTCAGGGCCTTATACAGTTTATTGTGATGCATCTCGTATTGGTCTTGGTGCAGTGTTGATGCAGGATGGCAAGGTCATTGCCTATGTTTCATGGCAGTTGAAGATTCATGAGAAGAACTATCCGGTTCATGATTTGGAGTTGGCAACCGTTGTTCACGTGTTGAAGATTTGGAGGCATTATTTGTATGGCGTGGCATGTGAGGTGTTCACGGATCACAAGAGTCTTCAATATTTGTTCAAGGAAAAGGAGTTGAATTTGAGGCAGAGGAGGTAGTTGGAGTTGTTGACAGGCTATGATATTACCATCTTATATCATCCGGGAAAGGCCAATGTGCTGGCCGATGCTTTGAGTAGGAAGTCAGCCAGTATGGGTAGTCTTGCTTATATTCTGGTCGGTGAGAGACCGCTTGCTTTGCATGTTCAAGCTTTGGCCAATCAGTTCGTGAGGTTGGATGTTTCTGAGCCCAGCCGTGTGTTAGCTTGCACAGTCACTCGTTCTTCATTATTAGAGCGTATCTGTGAAGGGCAGTATGATGATCCCCATTTGTATGTCCTTAGAGACACGGTGCAGCACGGAGGTGCCAAGCAGGTTATCTTAGGTGATGATGGAGTTTTGAGGTTGCAGGGCCGAGTTTGTGTGCCTAATGTAGATGGACTCCGAGAGTTGATTTTATAGAAGGCCCATAGTTCCCGGTACTCCATTTATTCGGGCGCCGCGAAGATGTATCACGATTTGCAGCAGCATTATTGGTGGCGGAGAATGAAGAAGGATATCGTTGCATATGTGGCTCGATGTTTGAATTGTCAGCAGTTTAAATACGAGCATCACAATCGTCTCAAGAAGTTCCTTCACAAACTTTGGACACTCAATATAATATTGTCAATTCAAGAGATAGTGCAACCGATGCATTAAAAGGAGCAGCTACATGTGTGAATAACGAGCAAAGAGCAAAGTATTTGAAACAAACTCATAAGACTAAGAAGTCAATCAAAGAAGCACCTTCATGGAATCTTACTACTGCAAGCCCACTTATGGGAAGATTATGGAGTCAACATGTGGAAGATCAGTTTAAGGAGGAAGGTGAAATGCAATCAGATGATGAACAAGAGACAGAAGATGCTTATGATGACCAGGACTCTGAGGAAGGAGTTCAGTTTATAGAGGAGGAGCAGGCAGTGATGCGTACAAATATTATTGAGGGCAACCATGAAGGACCAAGTACGACAAGTGAGCTGAGCAGACCTGAATTAATACCAAACCTCCTGATATTGTGGGGCAAGATAATATATGCCCTAATCCACCAGTTGCAAAACCCGATATAACCCTTAAACATACTGTCCAAAAGGAAAACCTAGCTATAGTAAAACCTAACCCTAACTCTACTTTTATAACGAATGACCAATGCTATGAGATGCAGGGAAGTAAAATACCACCTCCAACTCCCAAGATCTGGAATGCAGCTAAGGAACCTGCTAGTAAAGCAGTCGCTTCCAAACCAGTAAAAACTCAATTGGTCAATCCATCAGCTATAGCAGATGAAGAAGATAATGTAGAAGGAAAGGGAAGACATATGGATGAGGAGTCTACAACTCAGAACTTTAGAAATGTTGCTCGATAAGGTGACTTATCTCCCAGGATTTTTGACAAAGAAAAATCAGCTGGTAGAGGAAGGAAGAAGCAACAAAAAGAAACCTCTAGTATTCCTGGTACTGGGGTTCAAACAAGAAGGACACTCTCTGAATCTACCAGCTAGCAATGAATGCTCTAATTTGGAACATCAGATCGGTGAATACAAAAAAACCCTTGAAAGGCTTATTACAATGAATAGACAACATCACTTTATGTTTGTGCGATTGATGGGACCAAAGCAACAGTCTAGGATGGAAAGAAACAAAAGAAGAATAGGCTTTTCTCAGGCCTTTGTGAATATTTCTAACAAAATCTAGGCATTTATGGATGAAGACTATTAAGTTAATGTATTATTTGATATGGAGCAGCAGCTTACGCTAAGGCTTGTTGATTCAAGTACTAAGAAGGAGCTAATTATCATTCTAGTTTATGCTTAATATGATGCCATAGAGAGGATAGAGTTGTGGGATACACTGTATGCTTTGGCTTCTGATATGAATACTCCATGGATTGTAGGAGGAGATTTCAATGTGATATAGGATGATGAGGAAAAGTTTGGAGGTCTGCAGGTGTCATTGAATGAAGTAAATGACTTTAGACATTGTATAATTACTTGTAACTTACATGATCTTGGTTTCAAGTGTATTATTTTTTACTTGGTGGAATGGAAGGGCTGAAGAAGATTGTATTTTCAAGAGGCTTGATCGAGTCTTGGCGAACATGGAGTTCCAACACTGGTTTCCAGGTGTAGAGATCACTCATATGTCCAAAATTGGATCAGATCATAGCCCTTTATTAATTACATGTGATCCAAATTTTACTCCAGTTAAGATGGTAATCAAAATACTAGATTATTTCATGCGCAAGTAAAAGGTAAGAGAAGAAGACTTCGGCTCAAACGAATACAAAATGGTGTAGGTAATTGGCTTGAGGGTGATGCATCAATTGCAGATAAGTCACTCAAGTTCTTTCAAGATCAATTTAGGGAGGCTACTGTTCTGTCTACATTTGGTATTATTGATCATGTTCCTCACATAGTGCGTATGGAGCAAAATCAAGAACTGGTATGACAACCTACAAAAAAAGAAGTCAAGCAGGCTGTTTTTGGTTTAAATGGAGATAGTGTCGGAGGACCAGATGGATTTATTGGGAAGTTCTTCCACAACTGCTGGGAGATCATAGGAGATGTTGTTTTTGCTATGGTTAGAGACTTTTTTAATGGGCAAGAATTGCCAAAGTTTGTTTCTCATACAACCTTAGTGATGTTACCAAAGAAGAAAGAAGTTGTTACATTCTCAGATATGAGGCCCATCAGAATTAGTAACGTCATCAACCAAGTATTCTCAAGAGTGACTCATGAAATGATTAGTAATTTGTTTCCTAATCTTTTCTCTGATGAGCAAGCTGGATTTGTCAAGGGAAGGAGAATAGTGGAAAATGTTTTGCTCACATAAGAAATAATTACTGATATTAGGCTGAAAATAAGAGAATGACCTAATATGGTGCTGAATTTGGACATGACTAAAGCTTAAGACAGGCTCTTTTGGATTTTCATGACTTAAGTTCTGAGGAAAATGAGCTTTTGTGAGAGGTTTATTGGTGTGATATGTGGCATAGCATTGAACAACTTGTAATCTATTCTAATAAATAGGCAGCATTATGATTTCATCAAATCTACCAGAGGAGTCAAGCAAGGTGACTCATTGTCACCTAGTTTGTTTATATTGGCTGTTGAAGCTATATCGAGGGGTCTGAATGCCTTACATCTAAATTTATATTTCTGTGGATTTGGATTACCGAACTGGAGTTCTAAGATAAATCATCTAGCTTATGCTGATGATACCATCATTTGTCTCATCATCAGATGCAACTTCATTACAGTTGATCATGGAGGTATTGAGTGCTTATGAAATGGCTTCAGGGCAATTGATCAACAAGGAAAAATCAGCAGTCTATATGCATCATTCAACAATCATGGAAGTGGTAAATAAGTTACAAAGGATTACTGGAATATGCAGGCAATAATTTCCTTTCACCTATCTAGGTTGCTTTATATATGCTAGAATAAGAATGGACTACTACAGGGGCTTATCAACAACGTGCTTGACAAGTTGCTATCATGTAAAGGTAAATTATTGTCTATTAGTAATTAGGAAATTCTAATATCATTTCATTTAAAGTATGCCAATACATTTGTTGTCACATGTGAATCCTCCTCCCGGTGTTATAAATAATTACACAAATTGTTTGCTCGATTCTTTTGGAGTAACTCCGTTGAAGGTAAAGGGATGTATTGGGCATCTTGGGACACCTTATGTCAACAACAAGAAGAAGGAGGTGTGAGTTATAGATCACTACATGATGTGTCAAAATCTTTATTTTGTAAATTGTGGTGGAACTTTAGAAATAAACCTACATTGTGGAGTTCTTTCATGTGCCAAAAATATTTTATGAAATTAAATGCTTTAGTGTTTCCTTGGAGGAATGGATCTTATGTTTGGAGGAAGATGCTTGAGTGTAGAGGTGAGATTGAACATCAAATCATCTGGCAACCAAAAATGGGGTCTTCACTATTTTGGTTATTGGACAAGATTGGAAGTCTTGTATTTCATTACTCCATCAGATGTTTTCTGTGATGAATCGGTCCATAATGTTTATGATGTGGTGGTGGAGGAGTCCTGGGATGAATATAGATTGTCGGAAATTCTGCCTCATGATTTTGAACTTCATATCATAGAGAATATCAAGCCCCTAGTAGCACATAATGAGCTTGATCGACCATACTGGATGTTGGAACCTAAGGGCAACATCACTGTTAAATCAGCTTGGGAGTATCATAGGAGGAGAAGAGATCGTAGTATTGCATATCAAAATATGTGGGTGAAAGGATTACCTTTTAAAATTGTTTTTTTCATGTGGATGGTTTGGTAAGCCAAATTGCCACTTGATGATCATTTCAAGAAGTTGGGGTACTTTGTCACTTCAAGATGCTGGTGCTGTCTCAATCCAGATGAAGAAATACTACCTCATGTGTTCTTTAGATCGAATGCTGTCCACTGTATGTGGTATTATTTTCTCTCAAATGCAGGTATATCAATGGAAGGTTTGTCTCTGCAACAGTCAATAATAAAGTGCTGGACTGGCCAGGTCATTCCACGGCTAAAGCCTATATTTCATGCACTTCCTTTATTTTATAGGAGTAATGGAAGAGAAGAAACAATTATAAACATGAAGAAGTTGTATCAATTAGTAGGGTGATATATCAAGTATCATATACACTTCAAGCACTAATCAAAATATGAAAGCCAAGCTTGCAAAATGCCCCACACAAATGACCAAACTTACTGCAAATACTCGAGAAGTATACTCCAAGATTGAAGATGACAAAGGTATTTTGGGAATTTCCTAGTCATGGCTGGATTAACATTAATATTGATTGAGCTTCAAGAGGCAACCCAGGACGGAGTTCGATTGGTTTTGTATTAAGGGATGAAGAAGGAGATGTTAGGTTTGCTATGGGAAAGGAGATTTAGGAGGTTACAAACACTAAAGCTGAAACTCTAGCTATACTTGAAGATTTGAAATACTGCATGCAATAGCGATACATACAGATCTGGGTGTAAACTGATTCAATGTTGGTGAAAAATATTATTGAAGGAACTTGGGTTCCACCTTGGACAGTGGTTGATTATGTGGAGGGCCTTATGAAGAAGTGCAACGTTAGAATCACACACATAATGGGGGAGGGTAATAAGCTAGCTGATTAGTTAGCTAACTATGCTCTTGATAATGGTAAAATTGAGGTGCATGCGATCGATCAACTGGAGGCACAAGGCAAAAGGATTGTGAATAGTGACAAACTACAATGGCCATATCTAAGAGTAAGAGTTGCATGGTGTTTAGGAGGTGAGGAGGAGAGGAGTAAAAGTATGATCACCATGATTAAATCCTTAGGGAGGAGAACATGGGGGTCTTTTCTTATAATAACTATGTGTTCTTTTTTGTAGGGAAAATTACTGTATCCATGCCTTGTTATTTGATACAAACTCAATGGGTGATATTAGAACATTGTGCTCATTCCCTTGAGGGCGTATCAGTAGTAAGAACAAGCATGGAATCGAGCTTAGAATCAAGTTTACAAAGGGAGATTTTGGAAATGGACTGTTACGGCTCAGAATTCCCACTATCGGGACCGTGACGGCGCCTAATATTTCACTTGTTAGGCAAGCCAACGTTAGAAAAACTTATCCATTTTTAGCAGTTTAAATTAAATAATGGGAAAGAACTGAAAGAATTGAAATAATCCAAAGTATAAATACGGAAGCTAAAACTGCCAAACGTCTGCTAGAATCCCTGCACCGGGTGTCACAAGTGCACGAGCTACTAGAATAGTACATAAAAAGGTCTGAAATAAACATAAAGTTGTCTGAAGTAAAAATAAACAACTAAGTAAAAGGGAAGGGGACTCCGGGAGCTACGGGCCCTGAGCAACTGTACCTCAAGTCTCCGCAAGTTGTCCAATCCAAGCATGCTAATAACCGCCACTAAGACCGACTCCGAAAGCTGCATAAGAAGTGCAGAGTGTAGTATGAGTACAATCGACTCCATGTATTATGTAAGTGCCAATCCTAACCTCGAGGAAGTAGTGACGAGGTTAAGGCAGGTCACCTACACTACAACCTGTACACAGTATATAATAAAGGCAGAAAAGGAAATACGGAACAAAATAAGAAAGTCTACTGATGATAATAGCTATAGCCTCAGGAAATAAGCCATTGTCATCAAAATTACCTATCCTTAGAGTTTCAAATTAAAATACTGAAAACCAACACTGTTAAAGAAAATAGAAATACAGAGGTTGTTGTGGCGCGCAATCCGATCCCACCGTACAACATAGAATCCTCCCTGCTTTCACCGTAACAACATAAACAACAATAAATAATATATATATGTTGCGACGCGAAACCCGATCCCACCATATAACAATATCAGTATCATAATTCAAACTTATTTCACTGTAACAATCCACCTTAATTCACTTGTTGTGGCGTGCAGCCCAATCCATCCGTATCAGTACAAATTCACCCTTATTCCTCCATATCAATTCACCCTTATTTCACCTGTTGTAGGGTGCAACCCGATCCCACCATATCAGTACCAAATACTCAATATGCACAGTAAAATCAATAATTCAAATCACAAGAACCTTTACGATCAATAAATACCAAGGTGAACCTAAAAGGAAACCTTGTACAACATAGGAATTTACATAAGTGATACTACATAGCGAGACCAGTCCACTAATTGACAATTAGAAGGTGCAAGTAAGACAGTCTAAGCAAATAGCGGGGAATCACGAAGCTATGAAAAGATCTAACATCATTAACATGAGAGGACATCGATTAACAGGTAGCAAATAAGAATGGAAAGCATTTAGGGCATATAACATTTAAGACGGGGAAGGAGATAATTAAAGAATAGCGGGAAATCACGGAAAACAAGTAATTCGGCGGCATATAAGCACTCGTCACCTCGCATATACGCCGTTCACATGAAATTCACATAGCATATAGTATGAGGGTTCCTAATTCCCTCAAGTCAAGGTTGGACTCAACACTTACCTCACTTTGCAGTCGATTCAGAGCTCTACCGGGGCCTTTCCCCTAGAATCCGCCTCCAAACCACTCGTATCCAGCCATAATTGACTCAGTAATATCAAATATTGCTAAAGGAATCAATTACAATGCATAAATTTAGAATTTCCAAACTTCCCCGCAAAAAGTCAAAATCGGTCTCGGGCGCGCTTGTTCCAAACCCGAAATTCGGGCCAAAACCCGATTACCCATTCACTCCCGAGCCCGGTTATGTAATTTGTTTAGAAATCCGACCCCAATTTGAGGTCTAAATTCCAATATTACAAAAATCCCTAATTCTACCCAAGCCCTCAATTTTGACCATGAGAAATCCTAAATTTTAGGTGAAAGTCTTATGAAATGTAATGGGTAACTGAAATGAAGTAGGATAGAATCACTTACCAACAAATTGGGGAAGAACCACTCTTGGGAAAATCGCCTCTATGGTTTTCTAGTTTTGAAATTAAAGAATGGCCAAAATCCCAATTTTGGACTGTTTCAATAACTGGGCGTCAGGTCTTCTTCGCATACGCGAAGGGCCTGACGCGATCGCGGAAGGTAGCGGCCAAAAGACCGACGCGTTCGCGAGTGACACCACTCGTTTGCGAAGGCTATTCCCCTGAGGCCTCCAATTACTTTTCGCGATCGCAGCTGGACATATGCGATCGCATAGAAGCTTACACCAGACACCAGCAGGAATGAAAGAAACCAAAAATTTTCTAAGTTCAAATGGTCCATAGGCTATCTGAAACTCACCCAGCCCTCGGGGATCCAAACAGATTATGCACACAAGTCCAAAAACCTCACATGGACTCGCTCGCACAATTAAAACACCAAAATAACGCCTAAACCTACGAATCGGACACTAAATCAAAAGAAATTTTCAAGAACTTTACAAAACTTCTATTTTAACAACCGAACGTCCGAATCAAGTCAAACCAACTCCATTCTCACCAAATTTTACTAGACAAGACATAAACTATAGAAAAGGACCTTCACCGGATTCGAACCAAAATACGGACCCTGGTATCAACAAAATCAAATATCAGTCAATTTCTTAAAATCGTGTGAACTTAAACTTTCATTTTCGACACAAATTAATAACTCGAGGTGGGACCCTCGAATTAGATTCCGGGCAATACGCCAAGGTCCCATATAACGATACGAACCATCGGGCAGCCAAAACAAGGATCTGGGTCCGTTTTCTCAAACCTAATTGACCGAAGTCAACTCAAATGGATATTAAAGGCAAAAAATTATTTTATCAGTTTTTAACATTAAAAGCTGTTCTCCGAAAACAGTCATAGAATGCGCAAGAAATTGAGGAAGAAATAAAAAATGAGATAATATTGAGTCCTTCGAAAACAACAGAATTAGGTTCTAAAACTCTAAGAATGACCTAATCGGGTCATCACATTCTCCACCCTATAACAACATTCAGTCCTCAAAAGGACATAGAAAAAATACGCTGGGTTTGGTGAAATGGTGTATATCTCTCTGGCTGTTCACACTCAGACTCCCAAGTAGTTGCCTCGACCGATTGCCTCTTCTACTGCACTCTCGAACTGAAGGATAACTCTTTGACCTAACTATTGAACTGCCAGGCTAGAATATACCACCCGACTCTTCCTTATAAGTCAATCCTCGTACCAACTGGACAGAGATGAAATCTTAAGACATAGACGGATCACCCGTGGATACTTCCGGGCATGGACACATGGACACCAAATGAAACTACTGATAAACCTAGGTGGCAATGCGAACTTGTAAGCCACTCACCACTTCTCTGAAGAATCCAAAAGGCTGATATATCTAAGGCTCAACTTTGCCCTTCTATACACACGAATCTCATCACACCCTTCATGGCGATGACACCCGGAGCAATCACCTCTCTCCAACCATTAATGCACATCAAAAACTATACGGTCGGCATAACTCTTCTACCTGGACTGAGCTGTGGCGAAGTCTATCATGAATACATCTTGACCTTATAACAAGGCATCTTGTACCAAATCTGTACCCAACAATCGAGCCTCCCCAGCTCGAACCATCCAACGCGCGATCGGCATCGCCTTCTCAATATAATGCCTCATAGAGGAGCCATCCTGATCCCTGACTGGTAAGTTGTTGTTGTAGGCAACCTCACGAAGTGACAAGAACCGATCCAAGAAACCTTTGAAAATCTATAACACAAGCAACGGAAGCATATCCTCGCATAACTAAATAGTGCGCTCGAGACTTCCCGTGCGTCTCGAGGATGAATTGAAGTGCTCAACTCAACTTTGCAGCCCATACTCACATTGTACTGCCTCCAGAAAGTGCGAGATAAACTGCATACCTTCGATAAAAATTCTTGACACGGGCATACCGTGAAGACGGAGGAATCTGTCATGTTAAATCTCACCAACCGTTTGAAAAAGGTAACTGCGACAAAGAATGAAATGCGCTGACTGGCCTCAGCCTGTCCATAATACCCAAACTGCATCGACTTCCTACCTGAGTCCTGGGAGTCACATAACAAAAATCCATAGTGATACTCTCCCACTCCACTCAGCATCTATATCATTTGAAGCAAACCATAGATCCTTGATGCTCAATACATTACTTTGCTGATCAAATTTAGCACGAGCTAATAATGACTATGTCATTCTTCATCCTCTCCACAATACATGCTTCCGCAAAGTCCTAATACATCTTAGCGCGACCCCGTATTAATAGACATACCGCGAACTGTGGGGCCTTCTTCAAGAACAAACTCATGAAGTCCATCTTACATTAGGAACACAAACACGACATCGCATCCTCAAAACTCCATTATCTCAAGAACCCTAATTGGTATCACCCGTGTTGTACTGTTTCCCTAAAGGACAAGCAAATTAGGGTCTCATACACTACTCCCTAATGCGCTATACAAAGGAGATCGAGCGTCCTGTTCAAGATAGAAAATGACTAGGCGTAAGAAATCCAACCGTACGACTGATTGGCTAAAGCCTGAACATCTAATGTCAAAGCGGCCTCATCATCGACCTAGAAATGTACGCTCAAGGCGCCCATTCCACATGCCTTCTACTCAAGGAGGCCACCCACATTGGCCTTCTCGGATGATACAAGATGGTGATATCATATGTCTTTCAAATTGCGTCTAAGGCTACGTCCTCTCCATCAAATTGAGCTCCTTTTGTTTTGAACAAAATATTGCGAGCTCAGATGATCCGTGAATAACTACAACGATACGCCATAAAGAATAGTGCCTCCAATGCTTTCACGCAATGAAAATGGCTGCTCCTAGTCATGAATGCGGGTACATTCTCTCATGAACCTTTAGTCTCTCGTGGACCGCATATGCAATAACCTTGCAATCTCTGCCTTAATACCGCACCAGGTCCAATAGAGAATGCAATTCACAGTATAACCCTATAAGATCTTGAACCTGTGGTAACACTAGCAATTGGTTCATAGTCAAAGCCAGTATTTGTGACTTCTAAAAGCTTTGCCTCACACTCGTCTGACCATATGAACGGGGGACCCCTTCTAAGTGCAACCGGTCAATAGGGGCTTGCTATATATGAAAACCCTCCACGAACCGACGGTAATATCCCGCCAAAACCAGAAACTCTAGAATTTCCGTACTGATGTGGTCTAGGCCAACTCTGAAATTGCCTCAATCTTTAGAAAAAACACTGAAAGACCTTTGCCAATACTATGTGCCCAAGAAAGTCGACCGAGTCCACACAAAACTCGCATTTTGAAGATTAGTCATATAACTGGTCCGTCTCTCAGAGTCTGAAGTACAATATGAAGATGTTGCTCATGCTCCTCTAGACTGCGGGAGTAGATCAAGATACTCATCAATAAACACAATCAGTAAAGGAATCAAATAGGGCTTGAACACTCGGTTCATCAAATCCATTAAAATGTTGCTGGGCATTTGTCAGCCCAATGACATCAGTAGAAATCATAACATGCCAACATATCCGAGTCCGAAAAGCTGTCTTAGGGACATCGGGATCCTAGATCCTTAACTAATGGTAGCGAACCTCAAATCAATCTTTGAATAACACTTTGTCAACCCTGAAGCTGATCAAAAAGTCATCAATCCTCGCCAATCGATCTTGTTCTTGATGGTGACTTTTGTTCGTGCCTGTACTAAAGCACTTCCTCATTGACCATCCTTCTTCTTCACCCAACAACAATAGGCTCAACCCCAGGGTGAACACTAGGTCTAATGAAGCCCTTTCAAAGCAAATTGCAACTGCTCTATTTCATTCTTTCAACTCTGCAGGGCTATACGGTATGTTGGAAATAGAAATGGAGAGGAGTGCCCGGAGCAAATCAATACAAAAGTCAATATCTCTAACCGGGTGGCACCCCGGCAGGTCTAACAGAAAAACCTCTAGAAACTCAGAAAACTGGTACTAAAATCCCATGTGAAAGGAACCTCCGTACTGATCGCGAACATAAGCCAAATAAGCTTAGTACATCCGCTTCGTCGACCATATGCCGAGCCTTCACATAAGAAATAACTTGCCGGAAAGAATGGCCAAGAGTCCCTCTCCATCTAATCGAGGCAACCTGGCAAGGCTAAGGTCACCGTCTTGGCGTGACAAATCCCATATATGATGAATCAGGTTACAGCCAATCCATACCAAAATGCTTCAAAATCAAGCATATTGAGAAGTAGAAGATCCACGCTAGTCTCAATACACCCAAGGTGACACACACGACGATAACACATCTACAATGATAGAATCCTCCCATAAGGCTGGACACATACATATGCAAGGTCGGTACTATTAGCATGATTGGAGGCCCAAATAATTCTAATAACTCGAACTCATATTGCATCCCAAAACATTATCAAAAGCTTTCACGTCCTCTAACGTTCCAAAAACTCTTCCTGCCACATATCACACAATCCTAATCAAACACTCGATTCTCTAAATGGTCGCACCTTGACACACTTAACAACTCCAATCCCCGCGAGACTAACCCTCCATGTCCACTCTTCATCCTTCGCTACTAAAATACTATATCATAATAATCAATCTCTTTAGCATCCAAACTATGAATTTCTACTAACCCTAAGACTCCCTAAAAGAATCATCTTTATCGAGACATCAAAATACTAGAAGAACAACCTATTCGAGCTTGAAGTTGCCACAACCTCCATATCTGATACCGCTTTCTTTTCCCCCCCTTAGTAACCATTATCAAAACAACCTGCCCTGAAGGAAAACCAATGAAGGCCAATCACATGGACGAGCACCCTAAATGAGTTCAAACAGGACGACGACACCAACATACAAACAAGAATCTACCAAGTTCAAGAAATATCCCAATCTCCGGCACTCTGTCAACATAGGCCCTGAACATTCCATAAGGTCTATTGAACACTCTTCTCCGCTGGAAAATAAATGCTGAATCTTCTAACCCATGAACGGAGAAATCCTCCTTTTAGACATTCACTACCACGACACATATAATGCACCTACCATTCACACAGCACTGCGCGATAATACACGTGAACATCACAGTACACTATGTATAAGCATCAAAACTATAGCATGCTAACAACTTTGGACTGAAACGATAGAACATCCCTCTACAGGTGTTGATAATAGCTGCCTAAATACGCATGGAAAATTCCTGCACCCACATCTGAGAACCAATACAATTCCTCGTGCCCACAATTGAATTAACAAATGCTCAACATCGTATAAAGAATGAGTAGAAAGGAAAATGAAGACATAAGCTTCAATGAAATCAAATAAACACAATGAGAAAATAAAGAAAGGAAAGTTCACCTAAAACAACCATGTACCTCTCCGAAGATAAGTAACATATGGCTCTGTATAGATCTGCAAGACTCTACTTGACTTGCTCATGACTCGTTAGACCCTAAGTAAACCTAGTACTTATACAAGTTGTCACACCCCAAAACCCACTTATCGATCTGGATGGCTTCCAACGTTGCGTTAGGGCAGCTAGTAGTGAACTACAACTTAATTATTTAATTTTATTATTTTTTAAATCATATATTATTAGATAAGAGAAATAAATGCATGAAAATTGTATATACGTACAATTTAGAGTTGACAATATATAAGTAAGAGTGTGTCAATGGTATAGAAAACCCATAAACAACATCTAAGAACACCCAAACCCGGTGTCATCAGTGCACGAGCATCACTGAAAGTATAGTAACAAATGACATCTGTCGATACAAGATGGACAGGCATAAAGTAATTAGTATGATGAGGCTATGTGTGTCGAATGCCAGGCTTAACATAGTCCTGAGTAGTTGTGCCTACGCGCCCAAATAACCACCAATGAACCTTCAGATCCCTGCAACAATTAGTTGTAGAAGTTTAAGCCATATGTAGGTAATCAACGGCGTACTAGTACGTATCTGGCCTAAGAACCTAAAGAGGTAGTGACGAGGCGTGCGATATTGACACTTACTACGTTGCTCGACCTTCGTAAATCAAGTATAAGCTAAAGTGACAAGCTATGAAACATGGGTAAATGAAAAATGAGAAACAGATATAGGTTAAATAGTACGGTCAACGAACTGAATAGCGAACAAAAGTCCTCAATTTATCGGTACGCTCCTTAAATGGAATATGTAATGGTATACCCAAACCAAGGTCACGATCTCAAGTAGGAAACATGACATGAGCGGACTCCTTTGAGCATGTGATTTTGTGCCGCTATGTGAAATAACTCCCTACAAAATTAAAAAATAAAATTTT
>NW_017675806.1:0-2809 GCF_001879085.1 Nicotiana attenuata
ATTTGGGAATGAAATCCATGCATTTACTTAGGGGTCTCCTCTCCAACTTTCGAAGTTAGAATCATATATCAAAGTACGCAATTGATATTCCTCCCCATGTTTGTCCTTAACATAATAAACACCTTTAGAAGAAAAATTAACATAATCCTCCCATAATGTGAACCTCACCAGTATATGTCTATCCCTTAAGTACCCAATGTTGCATTCACCCTTAATTCCACATTGCATTGGAATAATACGTCGCAATTCATTGATTTCTGGCCACCCATACGAGAATTTACATACAACTGCATACTTTAAACCTTCTATAATATTCATACGCTCGACTTCTGATTCAGTAAAGCATACTAAAGGTTGACCTTGATGTAAAGTAGCTCGTCTAAGCGCAATAGGTTCCACTTCTGCTGCTCGCTCATCCATGGCAGTATTATTCGAAGAATTTTTCACTGCTTTGGCATAATTCATTGGGACTGTTTTATCGCTAGGCAAATTATAGGGCGTTGAATTATTGTTTGTTGTAATAGGGGGTTGGGTAGAGGGCGTAGGGGGCTGACCAGCCGGAAAACCAGGCTGGCCGCCGGCCAGATTGGCCATGGCAGATGATCTCAGCTTTTTCTCTCTAAATCGCCTTTTCTAGAGAGAAGGCAGAGAAAAATCGCTCGGGTTTGCTCGACTCTGGGGTTTTGAAATTATAGGTTCAAAATTTTATTCTTTTTAAAATTTTAGTGATTTTCACGTATATATCTATACTCCGTGCCGAAAGCAAGACCGTTCGGAGTGGGATTTGAACCACCAATTTCACTCGTAGAGGTGCACCCAATGATTATTGCACCATAGGAGTCTTTGAGCATGAGTTCACGCACATATAATTAAATAATTTTCAAGAAATATAACATTATTATACATGATTTAGGGAGAGGAGTATGGGTTCACGTGAACCCATACCCTAAGACTTAGATACGCCCCTGATTTGGACTCAGCGATGAATAGGTTGACAGGATCTATATACTGGGGTTCGAATTTGGATCAAGTGGTCTAGATTGATTTTTTATTAACTTTTGAGATTTCATTAAATATCGAAACTTTATCATGTGAAATTGACTTTTAAAATTTTATTTGACTTCCCTGTTTAATTTTTTGGTTAGATTGGGCTCGTTAACAAATTTAGAGCTAGAAAAAGCGGATTTTGAAAAGTAGAGCTAGCCTTAGATGAAGATAGGTATCTTGCTTAATCTCAACTTGGAGAATTCTTTTTCAAGAATGGACTTAAGTGGTACATGCTACGTATTTGGGGATGACGTATATGCAAGATGACGAGCGTATATGCGAGGTCGAGGTTATACCATTTCGGGGTAGACTTTAGGCTTCTTTATATCTTGTTAGGTACATGTTCTACTTGTGATATGCTATAATTATTTATATGATTAGTTGAGATTTCTCATTCATGTTAGAGATCATATCTAGGTTTTTGTTACCTTATTTGGATATGATGTGCTATTTGTATGTTGGTAACATGTTGTAGCCATAGTCATACATTACGTGCATATACATCCCTACATGTTTATCTCTTTTGTTCATATGCATCATAGTTATTTATCTCTTGTACATATACACACATCCCGGCATATGGTTCTCCAATATGGACTGAAGTTTTTGCATGTGAGTTGTCCGTGTGGTTGATATGATTATGGCACGTAAGTTATCCGCGCGGATTGAGATGGTTATGGCATATGAGTTGCCTATGCAAATTATACTATGACACGTGAGTTGTCTGTGCAGATTATATTATGCACGTTGAGTTGGGCTGTGAGGGGCATGGATTTGGATCTATCCCTTCGGATTCACGTGATTACCCATGCTACATTGGGTCGTGCGTGCACAGGTTTGTGAGAAATCGACGGGTTCTAGTTCGTTTGAGATATGGAATAAGATTAATGAATTTTGGGCATAAAGGTGGAAGCTTTATTTTATTAAAGTGAATCATTTATGCATATTCATGTAACTTTACATGCTACATTCATGTATATTAACTACATATGCTATTCGATGTATTGTACAAGACTTGTTAACATGTTTGTTGGACACTAGAGGATGTCGTGTAAAGTTTGAGTCTTTATCATCTATAGATATTCTAGACTCATGTAGAAGCATTCATATAAATGCTATTTAGAGATTGATGTGAAGTTGAGTTATCATGCACAGACACTATAGACTCATACAGAAGCATTTAAATTAATGCTTCTTGGTGCATATCTCCTTCATATGCTTATTTTGTGCTTTTGTATATGCTTTTGAACTATTCGGAAGGAAATGAACAAAAGATGTGTGAGGCACAAAGGAGCAAATCCAGATTAAAATGTAACTTTCTATATCACTTATTATTTATGATCAGGATGGGAATACTGTCTTTAATTTGCATGATTTGCTAGAACCTTTAGGAATTTGATGCAATCCAATCTAGCTTTGTTTTTTTTGTAATTTCACAATGTTAGAAAAATAATAATCGAAAACGAAATTGAAGAAGGCTTGAGGCGTGAGAACGACTTTCCTTAAAGAAGATATTGCCCGTATACAAATTGGGAAAATACAAACAATCTTCTTCAGGATACAACAAGCCAAGAATATACTGCAGATTTTTCTATATCCACTTTGTTGGAAGAACTTATATTTATAGGCAACCATCGGACCTTTTCAAAAAGATGTGTTCTTTCATAAACAGACGCATCTGTTTATTCAAATAAATTTAAAATAAAACAGATTTAATTGTAGAAATAAATAAAAATAAAATATTTATTTTAGGTCCGACCCG
>NW_017675806.1:4424-51928 GCF_001879085.1 Nicotiana attenuata
TATCAAACCTTTCATGCCATTGTTTAGGTGCTTGTTTCAAACCATAGAGAGACTTTATCAATTTACATACTTTCTTCTCATTTCCTGGAAGAACAAAACCTTCAGGTTGTTGCATATAAATCTCTTCACTAAGGTTTCCGTTTAAAAAGGCCATTTTAACATCCATTTGATGCACATACAAGTTATATATAGAAGACAACGATAAAAGCACTCTAATGGACGTTATTCTTGCTACAGGAGCATAAGTGTCAAAATAGTCTATGCCTTCTTTTTGAGTGAAACCTTTTGCAACTAATCTTGCTTTGAAGGTTTGGATAGAACCGTCTGTATTATACTTCCTCCAAAAGACCCATTTACAACCTATGGGTTTTGATCCATTTGGAAGATCAACTAAAACCCAAGTATTGTCGGACATTATTGAATCCATTTCATCATTAATAGCCTCTTTCCAGAAGGCAACATCTCGAGAAGCCATAGGTTCTTGAAATGTCTTCGGGTCTTCTTCAACATTTAGCAAGATAAGAATTTGATTACAGATATTTTTTCTATCTCCTTCTACAAGAAAGACTAAGGACTGTGAAGAGATAAAATCAGAACTACGACATTTTTCTTTCCTTATTCTTTGACTCTTTCTTAGTTCTATTTGTATATTGTCACTTTTCTTTTTACTTGTAGTAATTTCGGAATGTGACAATCTATATGCGTCATTATCACTTTCATTTGATTTAGTCATTTCCTCATCAACTGTGTTATCTAAAAATTTATTTTCAATAAATTCAACTTGAATAGATTCTATTATAACATTAGATTCTAGATCCAACAATCCATATGCCTTAGAATTTTGAGCATATCCAACAAAAACACTTTTAATTCCTCTAGGACCTAGTTTTGTTCTTTGGTGATCATGAACTCTATAGAATGATATACACCCCCACACTTTAAAATATTCTAAATTAGGTTTTCTATCATTCCAAAGTTCATATGGTGAAACATGTAAGCTTTTTGAAGGTACTCTATTTAATATGTGACAAGTTGTTAAAAGTGCTTCACCCCATAAATTATGTGGTAAATGTGTATTCATTAACATAGCATTAATCATATCAACTAAAGTTCTATTTTTTCTTTCAGCCAAACCATTTTGTTGTAGTGTATACGGAGCACTTGTTTGATGTATCAAACCATTCTCTTCACAAAACTTATTAAATTCGGAGGAAAAATATTCTCCACCTCTATCATTACGAAGAATCTTAATCTTAGTATACTTTTGATTTTTCACAACAGATTTATATTCTTTAAACTTCTGAAATGCTTCATCTTTTGTTCTAAGCAAGTAAACATATGTAAATCTAGAATAATCATCTATAAAAGTAATAAAATATCTCTTGCCTCCTCTGGTTAACTTTCTATTTAGTTCACATATATCAGAATGTACTAAGTGTAACAATTCACTAAATCTTGAAGTTTAACGAAAAGGTTTCTTAGTCATTTTTTCTTGTATACATATTTCACATTTTTTCACATTATCATGTTTGCAAGAAATATATCCATTTTTGGACATATAATTTAACGAACCAAAATTTAAATGTCCTAATCTAGCATGCCATAAATAAGAATTGGACTCAACAATATAAGCAGAAACATAGTTTATTGCATTAATACTAAGTTTGAACATGCCATCACAAGTGTAGCCCTTTCCAACAAATAAACCATTCTTAGATACTATTACATGATCAGATTCTATGACTATCTTGAAGCCTCTCTTAGACAACAAACTAGCAGACATCAAGTTCTTTTTCATGTCGGGAACATGGTACACATTTGGCAATGTTAGCTTCTGCCCAGAAGTGAAATTGATCTCAACACTTTCTTTTCCTGCAACATCTGCAGTCATATGATTTCCCATGAGAACCTTCTCGGGTTCCTTCACTTCTGCATAAGTCTTGAACATATTCTTCTCATAACATACATGAACAATGGCACCCGAATCCAAGCACCAGTATTGACTCTTAACAGCAGCAACAACCATGTTTAATTCTGTAACCATATTACATGGTATACAGAAACCATTGCAACCAAGCCTTGTGAAGAACTTTCAACCGTGTTTGCTTTTGCTTTTTCAGACCTTCCCGAGTTTCTAGAATTTCCTTGGTTAAAGTTAATTCCTGCTTTCTTAAACCTGCAATCACGGATCTTGTGGCCTTTCTTTCCACAATGATGATATTTCAAAGTATTCCTCTTTTTAAATTGAGGCTTATTTGAAACTTTTAGATTTTTGTTTCCATCTCCATTATTATTCTGACTAACATTATTAACTGTTGAACTCGAAGGTTGCATAAAAGTATCACGAATTCGATTCTCACTTTCAATTTGAATGCGAGTTCGAAACTGTTCCACAGTCAGTTTCTTAGAAGAAAGCAGGATCTTCTTTCTATAGTCATTCCAGGAAGAAGGCAATTTAGAAAGTATAGCACCGATTTGAAGTGCATCAGGAATTTTAACTTCAAGATCAGTTAGTTTTGAAACTAAGATTTCCAGTTCATGAATCTGATCCATGATGAGCTTTGTATCAACCATTTTAAATTCGAAGTACTTTAAAGATAGAAAATTATCAATACCTCATTTCTCGTTTTCATAAGCACTTTGCAATGCCGTCCAGATTACCCTTGGAGACTTCAAATTTTGATACAGATCATAGAGACGATCTGTTAATGTATTCAGAATATGTTCCCGAAACAGCAGTTCATCATCTTCCCGTTTCTTCCTTGTTGCTTTCACTTCATCAGAATCTTCTGCAGTGGGTTCTGGCAAAGCAGGCAACTGCGGATCAAGAACATAAAAAAACTTCAGAGCAGTCAGTAGGAAAATCATCTTGTCCTTCCAGCGAGTAAATTTTGATCCATCAAACGGTCGAGTTTGATGAACTCTTTTGGATTTTCAACAGTGGACAAAATGTTCTCCATAGCAGAATATCTTCTTTAAGATTGTTAGAAATAATAATCGAAAACGAAATTGTAGAAGGCTTGAGGCGTGAGAACGACTTTCCTTAAAGAAGATATTGCCCGTATACAAATTGGGAAAATACAAACAATCTTCTTCAGCATACAACAAGCCAAGAATATACTGCAAAATTTTCTATATCCACTTTGTTGGAAGAACTTCTATTTATAGGCAACCATCGGACCTTTTCAAAAAGATGTGTTCTTTCATAAACAGACGCATCTATTTATTCAAATAAATTTAAAATAAAACAGATTTAATTTTAGAAATAAATAAAAATAAAATATTTATTTTAGGTCCGACCCCGCCCGCACCCAATCCCCAAGTCCAAGTCTTTTATATTAATATATTTAGTATATAATATATATGTATTTGCACACATATAAGAGTATGTGTTCTAAATTAAACACATAAAAGGACAAGGACTTAAAAGGCACACAAAGTGGCCTTGCACCACCGATGTGGGACAAGCCCACTTCTCCAACATGTAACGACCCGACCGGTCGTTTTGAGCTTTTGCACTTTGATCGCCAGCTCTCGGGCATGACTTGCCCCGTATGATGTATTATGACTGATGTAGATCGTTGGTTCTGGTTTTTACGGAAATCGGTATGAATTTGAATGAACAGTCTCAGTTGAAAGCTTTGAATTTGAAAGGTTTGACCAAGAGTTGACTTATTTGTATATGAGCTCGGATCGGAATTTTTATGATTTGGTTAGCTTCGTTGGGTGCTTTATGACTTAGGAGCGTGATCGGAATTAGTTTTGGAGGTCTGGTGTAGAATTAGGCTTGAATTGGCGAAGTTAGTATTTCGGCGAATTCCGGTTGATAGGCGAGATTTTGATATAGGGGTCGGAATGGAATTCCGAGAATTGCAGTAGCTCCGTTATGTCATTTGGGATGTGCGTGCAAAGTTTCAGATCATTCGGACGAGGTTTGGTAGACTTATTGATCGAAAATGTGTTTTTAGAGTTTTTGAAATTTTTAAGGTTGAAACCGACGAAAAATTTGTGTTTTGATTTTGTTTTGAGCGTTCCGAAGATTGGAACAAGTTTGAATGATGTTTTAGGATTGGTTGGCATGTTTGGTTGAGGTCCCGGGGGGCCTCGGGTGAGTTTCGGGGTGGTTCCGGACCATTTCTAAGCTATTTTTAGCTGCTGGTTTTTGGCTACAGCAGTGTTCTATGCGATCGTGGGAAATTGGACGCGATCGCGATGAGTAAAATGCGAAAAAATTGTCAGTGCTTCGCGATCGCGTGCAGTGCTTCGCGATCGCGTGCAGTGCTTCGCGATCGCGAAGAACAAATATTCTGTTGCGTTGATACCACTTTGGAAGATTATATCTCACAATCTATAAGGAATTTGGAGATGATCCAAAAATGGAAATTGTAGCCCTTTGTCTCTAGGTTTCAGAAATATAAATTAATTGGAATTTCAAGTTGTGTACAAAAAGTTATGATGGTTACACTATAGGCTGTCTGGGAAGGTCTCTAATACATAGGGCTGACTTTGGAAGATTATATCTCTCAATGTATAAGGAGTCAGGAAATAAGCAACATATGAAATTATAGCTCTTTGTGTCTAGTTTTCGGAACATCAAACCACTTGTCATTTGGAGTTGTGTGCAAAAAGTTATGACCATTATACTGGAGGCTGTCCGGAAGAGCTGGGAATTGTTCTTCACGATCGCGAAGCATTGTCAGCGATCGCGAAGGGCAAATTATGGACTGAGAAAAGTTGTTCTTCGCGATCGCAAAGCATTTTCCGCGATTGCGAAGAGTAAATACCTGGGCAGAAGCTTTATTTCATGGTTTCGGCCTTTTTTAACATTTTTTGACCAAGGGAGCTCGGGTGAGGCGATTTTTCGAGAGATTTTCAAGGAAAACATCGGGGTAAGTGTTCTTAACTCAATTTTGGTTAGATGTGTTCTTAACTCAATTTTGGTTAGATTACTCGAATCCATTGTTATTTTTAACATGTAATTGGTGATTTTAAGTTGGAAAAGTTTGAAAACCCTCTTGGATATATTTGAGGATTTGAGGGTCGAAATGTTATCGGAAATTAGTAATTTTGGTATGGTTAGACTCGTGGTTGAATGGGTTGTCGGATTTTGTGAGTTTCGTCGGATTTTGAGACGTGGGCCCCACGGGCAATTTTGAGTTAAATTTCAGATTTTGTTGGGAAATTAGTATTTTCATATGGAATCAATTCCTATAACTAGTATTGACTGAATTGAATTAACTGTGACTAGATTCGGGTCGATTGGAGGCCGATTCAAGGGGCAATGACATTTCGGAGTAGAATTTTGCTCGGATTGAGGTAAGTAATGACTGTAAATGCTGTTATGAGGGTTTGAAACCCCGGATTACACATCGCTGTGTTACCTTGAGGTGCGCTAGATGACGAGTGTGGGGTAGAGCACCGCTAGGGATTGTGACTTAGTCCATCCCGAACGATTATTTTAATGGGCACTTGATAGTTAATTGTTTGATACTATTATATCTTGGGCTGTATGCCATGTTTGGGGCCTTGTGCCGACTTGTTGAGACCCTTAGGGGCATTTGTACTATCTTTCCTCACTCTACTTGTTTGAAAGCATATCCTCAGTCATATTTTACCTGTTTATTACTCAAATCTGGCTTTATCACTATATTCTTAAAAATGTGGAAACTGTTTTGGGCTGAGTTCCCTATTTTACTGATGGTCCGAGTGATCGTGAGATGATGACTGAGATAGACCGAGGGTCTGATTGTGAGATTGATGATTCAGATAGACTGAAAGTCTGATGGTGAGGTTAATGGCTGAGAGAGGCCGAGGGCCTAGTTGTGAGGATTATATATCTATGGATCGGGCTGCACGCCGCAGCAATGTATATATATATATATATATGTATATGGATCGGGCTGCTCGCCGCAGCAATACTTATATGGATCGGGCTGCACGCCGCAGCGATACTTATATGGATCGGGCTGCACGCCGCAGCGATACTTATATGGATCGGGCTGCACGCCGCAGCGATATAGCGCTTGGGCTGTAGGAGCCCCTCCGGAGTCTGCACACCCCCAATGAGCGCAGTCGACTATATATGTGGATCGGGCTGCGCGCCGCAGTGATATATGGATCGGGCTGCATGCCGCAGCGGTTATTATATGGTACCTATTGAGCATGAATGGTGAGTGCGAGTATTGATTGGTAAGAGACGAGTCACGAGTGACAGAGAGGCTAGCCCGAGGGGCGATAGATATATACATGCACATGAGTGATGTTGGCCTGAGAGGCCTATATATGAACTTATTGATTACACTCCTCTTTAAAGTGAGTTTCTATCGAATATGTTGATTTATTGACTGCTTTCACTCATCTTTATATTTAGCCTCTGTCGGAAAGTTGAATAAATGTTTTAAAATAACTTTTACTTAAAATGGGGTTTATGAGATGTTCGGAAATTAATCATGGATTTGGCATTGGTTATTTCCACTGAGATCTTCAAGTTATGAAGCGCTTATGATTACTGTTTTGCCCGGGGGGCTGTTTTACGAACTATGCTTTGCCCGAGGGGCCGATTATTACTTAAATATCTATTATTATTTTAAATGGTGTTGAACCCCTACTGAAACTGCTGGAAGTATTTCAAAATAATTTTTTTTCTAAAAGCTGTATTCTAAAAGGGAAGATTGACTCGTATTATGATTTGAAAGCCTGTTGTGTTTATTGAGC
This sequence comes from Nicotiana attenuata, assembly GCF_001879085.1. Taxonomy (NCBI): domain Eukaryota; kingdom Viridiplantae; phylum Streptophyta; class Magnoliopsida; order Solanales; family Solanaceae; genus Nicotiana; species Nicotiana attenuata. The sequence goes on from NW_017675806.1 coordinate 11,139, forward strand.
CTAACGTAAATGTGGATTCATTGTTTCCTACTGCTCAGTCTTTATTTTCTCTTATTACTTACTGGGTTGGAGTACTCACATTACTCCCTGCACCTCGTGTGCAGATGCAGGTATTGATTCACCCGGTAGCGGGTTTTGGCTGATTGGAGGCAGAGCTATAGGAGTTTAGCGAGGTGACTGCCAGTGTTCGCAGCACCGCTTCTCTCTCTGTTGTTCACTATTCCTGTTCAGTGTATTTTTAGACCTTGTAGTTATAATTACACTCTTATAGATGCTCGTGACTTGTGACACCCCGGTTTGGGCTGTGTTTGGGTTGTATTCCGCACTTAATGAAGAAATCTCTATTTAAACTGTGGTTATTTAATTATCTTAAAACTGTGAATCAATATTTAACTATTTTGAAAAGGCGAAACGGGTTGGTTGGCTGGCCTTGTCTTCACGAGAGGCGCCATCACGATCGGATCGGGGTTTGGATCGTGACAAGTTGGTATCAGAGCCTAGGTTACATAGGTCTCACGAGTCATGAGCAGGTTTAGTAGAGTCTCGCGGATCGGTACGAAGACGTCTGTATTTATCCTCGAGAGGCTGCAGAACCTTTAGGAAAATTTCACATTCTTGAATTCTTGTCGTTCGTTCTTGATTCAGCTTGAAAAGAAACTCTTGAAATTCCTTCCACGCGTTTGTATGCGGGCATGAGCGCTCAGTATCAGACGTGCCTTGATGGTTTGTGATTTCCCGATCGAGGGGCGAGATGTAATCTCTGTGAGTTGATGTTGGGCCAGTCTAGAGGACTTGAGGCCGGATCTTTGCCTATGGCTTGAGCACCGAGGTGCTGATTGTGTGAGCAAGTGTTCTGAACTTATATAGTGGAAGTGACGGTTGAGTAACTATGTGATGAGTATGTTAGTACTGCGAGATATATTCATATGATTTGGAAACAACAAGAAGGGTCTGCTGGAGGATAGAAGAACTATTAGGTGCTTGAATTCCATCTTGATTCGAGGTATAGCCCCGAGTTATAGGCGTGTGAAGAATCTTTTCATGTTTCCCAGTTGTGAGTGAAGTAAAAAAATTTCATGTTACGGTATGAGTTCAGACTCAGGAAGACTAAGTGACTGCGTACAGTTTATGATGGTGGAAGGTATACATAAATGTTAGTTAAGGCGAAGCAGGTGGGTTATCTACTGCAAAGTGTTCTGGAGTTGTGTGATCTTTATGTTGTCTGTTAGAAGATCTCAATTACAAGTGAAGAATATGTGTTAGAAATCTAAATTGGGTCGCCTAGAGAGTGAGCTTAACTGTTGTGTGAGCGAATGCGAGATTTGCAGAAGAGTTAAAATTCTAGATGATTTGTGTTTCCCTAAGCTTATGAAGGATTGAGTTTAATCTCACTATGGTATTATGGCAACAATAGAGTATATGCGTTATGAGTAATTGGGTGTGTTTTGATCTATGGCTTCGAGCCAAGTGGGGGAGTTTGCTATTGATTAAGTTGATTGCACGGTTATGTGCTATGTTGGTTCCAGTTCGAGGCGTGTTGGTGAGTCAGTTATGGCTTACGGAGATTGAGGCCGAGGATGGCTCGAGTGAAGGAAAACTTTGACAAAGGTTATATGGTGCTTCGTAGGTGTGTGAGAATCACAGGATGTCTTAAGTTGTTGTTGGTAAAGAATGCTCGGTGCATAGAGCAGGAAGATGCTTGTTGTATTGGGATGAGGTCATGTCCTGCGGTGTCAGAATGCTAATGAGGCGCGGGTGGTTCTGTTCGTTTGATTAGGCTAATTGCAGTTTAAATAGAGTAAATGACTCCCGAGAATGGTTCTAATGTGTTCAAGATTCCACATGTAACAATTGGGTATCTTAAAGTTGTATATGTGATTAGAAACTGAGTTTTATTGGAAGAGATCAAGACTTGTGGTATTCCTATGTTAATTATAGGATTCTAGGTATCCGTATCAGGAAGGTAAAGGCAACAGATTTAGATTCGCAGGAAGTCTTTCACGGTAAAGTATTTTGGCATGTGGTACTTTTGGGAATGTTTAAGAAAGTATTCAGCGACTTATGAGCCTTAGACGGTGTGGCTTTATGCTTGGTTCCGTGTGGTAAGTCCGAGTCGAGGAAATTGTGGTACTACAGAAAAGGGAATATCAAGTTGAAGATGAATCAAAAGGAAATTTAGATAGATAGGGTAGCTTGGTAGTAGACCAGACCGGTATGGTAAGGATATGATTGTTCCTTGTGTGTGTTCGAGGTAATGAGTTCTTACAGGTATTTTGCGACAATGCTCGTAGATGTTTGTGGCTCGGAAGGGAGACGAGGTTCTCATGTTATCCTAGGATGGTATGGTATATGCGATATGTTGTGGAGGATTGAGATTTACTTGTGTAAGGTTACAATTCAGTTCTGAATGGAAAGTCATAAATTCTTAGGCAGCTCGGGCAGTTTTAGGTGCTTAGAGAAGTGAGCTTCAGATGATTAGGGTGAATGATCTTCAGATGATTAAGGGAATGGTATTGCTAATCATAGTAATTTGACGAGGGTATATGTTCTAGAAAAGGCAATGTGATTAAGTTGATAGTACTTCGATAGTATTGCGGCACTTTCTTATCGGATCGGCTGCTGATATTCGAATTTGCTTGGCAGCACAGAAGAATCGTAAAGTATATCTCATGGAAAGATTGAGTCTAAAGGTGAGATGTGTATGCGAGTGGCGGAATTGGGATCAAATATGGTAATTCGTGTGCCTTATGGACTGGGAGACTGCAAGTTCTCATACGCAGGTTAGCTCGTGGTTGTGGATGGAAATTGTGGGTAAGTTAGTCAGATGTTAGTATGTGCTATGACTCAGTCATTGTGAACCTTCGAAGGATTTTTTATCTGTTGTGGGTAACTAGAGCTGATGTGTGGTCTATTGGTAGACCTATGTGGACATGTGTCCGGCATCGAGATGGTTTTGTTGACTTCGAGTTGCTGTTGGCGAAGGATGTATTGATTCGGTTGTTTTGAGCTATTAGCAGTTAGGGGGATCTATGAGTTACCTTTCAGTGTTGTGAGACGTTACGATCTGTTGGTTATAGGCACCTATGGTGCGGTTCTATCAGAATTTCATAATGGAAGTCGAGCGGGAAGAGTAATTGGTAATTGCTCGGTGAATGGCGTGTCGGATATGTTCTATCGGGTTTGCATGATGTATGTCATTTGTTTCACCGCGTGCGTAATGATTTGCTTTGGTTCCAGACATCAGATTGCGCGTGGTTGTCAATTTCGAGCATAGTGACTTGAGGTGTCCCATGTGGAGCAGTGTTTGGATAGGACCGCGCATTGCAGCGTAGCTATGATCTCGCGGGTTAGATTCGTGTGTTCTATTCGATGATGCGAGACGGGCTCTCAGCCTGCGTTGTGGTGGTACTGGTGAGCTTGAGGTACAACTCTTTCATTTGAGTCATTTTCATGATTTGAGTATGTTCGGACCGTTGCTTATTGGTGCGCGTATTATGCTAGATGTGGCTTAGGCCTCTATTGGTGTGACATGTCACCAGGGTGCTGTGTTGGGTCAGAGGAGATCGTTGGGATCATTAATGAAAACAAACGGATTCGATTTCAGCATGTTTGATGGGTAAACATCGAGGTTCGGTTCAAAAAAAATTGCTATGGTAATTGCCAGAGGAGAAATGGCTTCATGAATGGTTGATCTGAGAAATGGTTATGGTTTATTGCGTGTTTCATTTATCGTTGGTGATACGCTCAAATTACACTTTAAGAAATAGTGTAAGGCGGTCGATGTCAAATACAATAACCCAACAAGGTTGGGGTCGAATCCCACAGGGAATAGGTGTGAAAAGGTTACTTGAATAGTGTGTTGCTCGACTAAAGTCGTAATTCTATCCAGTTAGCGGTAACAAGAGTGTGAATTAATAGTAACAAGAGTATGAATTGAGTTTGTTTTGAAGTAACAACCAATTGGAATATTGAGAGTGTAATTAATTGGATTAAAGCAACCAAGGTTGTGTCCCCTGTAATGAAGTGTAATGCTATCGGTGTTAATATGATATATTTCTAATGGAAGGTCCTTTTGATATGCAATTGATGTCTAAGTGACTACCCAATATTCCCCAATAGTTGGGTAGTATTTCCTCTTTATAATTTTCCCAAATGTAAAAGAGTTGCAATTAATAACAATCATATATGCCAAATAAAACCCACTTACTCCTAAGCGATTTTATTAAACAAGGTTTAAAGCCTTGAGTCTTTGATATTTACTTCTACCAAATTCTAACCCACTTTCCCAAGCAAAGAAAGAATTTAATGGCACTTGTTAATGTTTGCAACGACCAACAATAAATGAAGAATGAGAAGTAAATAAATATCAACCAACCATTATATATATATTCAATGTTAAACACCCATTAACATAACACCCATTTAGGGTCCACAACCTTAGTATTTAGAGTTAGCTACTCATACTTAAATACAAAAGCAAGAGAATAATATATGCCATAAAGCTTACAAAGTGAAGATTCTTGACCCAAAAGATGCCAAAAGTGAAGAATATTTAAGTCTTGGAATGTAGCTCAAAAACCAGACAAGATGAGCCCATAAAAACCTAATAAATCTATTTATAGTGTACTGAAAATCGGGACAAAAAACGGACAAAATTGCCCTTTCAGGTCAGATATGCGACCGCATTTCTGTCACAGAGAGAACATGCGGTTCGTATTTTGGACATCTTCATCGCATATTGAAACCCTAAGTTCTAGGCCTTCACCGCATTCTTGTTATGCGATCCGCATTGTAGGAATGCGATCGCATTTTCCGTCGCACTTTCTTTATTCAGCAGCCTTCATGGTTGGTTTGCGGTCTACTTTGCGGCTCACAGACAGGTTCTGCGGTCGCAGAATGGACCGCATTCTTGACACTAAAATTTGCTCAGTAGTCTGTTGTGATCTGCGATCTCGGTGTCAATTATGCGGTCCGCATTGTCATTATGCGACCGTATTTCTTCCTTTGCGATGCTGTTTTGATCTTTTCTTCTCTTTTTGTAACTTTTTGCTTCCATTTCCATGCTCTTGGGTCCTTAAACCTCATGTGCTGCAAAAACACCAAAATTACATAAACAAAGGAGATAATTGCGTCTAAAATAAGCTAAAATCTAAGCAGTTAGTATTGAAATGTGCCGAAATTCTCCAGCACATCAACACCCCCAACTTAAACTCTTGCTTGTCCTCAAGCAACTAAAAAGACACTAACCTATTCTAGACTCTATCTACAAAACATGAGACAGTGTTGACCATGGGTGGTGTTAGTTGTTAGTACTTCAAGCATGCATCTGCGATTGCTTTACCCTTCCTGAACCCTCACTATGTACAAGGAAAGCTAGTCAACCTGTGAACTTTGAGCCTCAAACAATGTGACAAAGTGCTACCCTCAGCTGAGTGCACTTGTATTTGACTCAAAAGCTCAACTTATATTCAACCTTACAGTTCATGTGCCCTCACTAGAAAGAAAGTCTCAAAATCACAATATGTACAATGACAACAAAACAAAAAGGGACGAATTCACAAAAACACTCGCTCTCAGAAAAGAGTTTTAAGTGTTTCAACATACCATACCATAGGCTTGCCCTTATTTTAATTCATCGCTGTATTCTAAGAACGCTCGGTTGGAGATCCCATAAGGACTTTTTAAGCTTGTAATGTAGGTTTAGGGAAGGGTAGGATAAGTATTTGGATACAAGTGGCTTCACCTTCCTTGAACACTACTCACATTTTTCATTCTTTTGCACTATGTTTCTTTTCAACCCACAAAGCCTCATTGGCATCTAGTTCCCAATGTAGAACCACCCTAAATACTTCTCTCATTTTCTTCAAGGCTCCATAATTTATATACATACAAAGATTTCTTTTTCTTTTTTTTATTTTTTATATATACATGTTTTCTTTTTGGAGCTTGAATAATTTAGCACAAACACTTTGAGGTATACGATCCTACACTCAATGTACAACCTTACCAATTTCCATTTTGACATCACACCTCCAACTTAGGCTTTTAGCCTCATTCTCAATGTTCAAGGAGGGACGGGTTCAAAAGAGGGAATTATTTTACAAAAAGGGAAATGTTTGTAATGAGGTAGCCAAAGAAAAGGTTAAAGGCTCAAATGGGGTGACTAAGGATATTAACTGCACAATAGGTGGCTAGAAAGGCTAACTGGCTTGAAAGATCACAAAGATTGCCTAAGGTCATCTCTCCAACCAAGTGTAATTATTATAAGCATCGAAAGACCAACCGGGCAAGTTCTAGATGGCAGAAGCAAACACAAGAAATATTTACACAAAGAACTCACACACATGGCATACGAACTGTTTCGCTCACATAATTTGAAGCCCTCGAGTCAACACTTGGCAACTCAAAGCTTCCATCATATGTACAAGTATAACTCTAGGTAGACATAGCGTCACAGAGCGAGCCTCAAGTTCACACAGTTGATATCTTTCTCTAGAAGGGTATATGCTATATACAGACACACATGCTTGAGACTAGACAATTACACCAAACAGGTCAAGATGTTTCATTCTACTATCCTGGTTCTACTATTACACCCTTGGAAAAGAACCCGGCGAAGAAAAACCAAGGGGAATTCATTGCTAATTACTAAAGATGAATGACTATCTGTTTTTTTTACATGCATAAGGGTATCATATTCACAAGGGTACCATAACTTAAGCATTGAAATCATAAAAACACTACTATAAACATGATCACGAACTACACAACACAACTTATGTACAGAAACCATACTAACATACGCAGAACACAATATACACATATGTCCAGCAGTTGCTAATGTCACAAAAGTACCAATGTCACAACAGTACTAACAAGGCTACCACCACCCCCAACTTAACAGCATGCATTGTCCCCAATGCATAAAAAGCAAAAGCATAGAGTGTAAGGGGCTCCCTGAGGCGCACTAAGCGCTATGGGAGTCAGTAGTCTGCTCAGTGATGGCGGTGTCACTCTCCGATGCTGAAGCTGGGACCGATGAGAGCTCGGTCTAAGGAGGGACCTCGACTGCAGTAGGGATCTCTGGCTGGTCAAGAATTGGAGCTGGAGCTAGGACCTGTGAGCTGCTAGCCTCGCCTACTGATGGCTGAGTGGCCGATGAATCTGCAGGGGTGGCCAAATCTGCTGGTGAATGTTCAATTGCTGTCTGAAGTTCTGCTTGCTCCACCTCCTCACTTGTAGGAACCACAATCTGCTTGCCCTTCTCCTGAGGGCCATCATCTTCCGAGGACCATGAACTTTCCTCCTCCTCACCCTCATCTGCCTCCTCATCCTCAGACTCAGTAGATCGTCTGGAAACCTCCTCACCAGGAGTGTCAATGCGTAAAGGAGGAGCTGGAGGCTAGGAAGTCCCGGCTGTAGGAGGGGCACCATCAGTCATAAGTGTAGAGAAATCAAGGCCCAAGTCCGGAGCTGCTGTGCCTGTAACCTGACCACCATCTGTGGGGAGGGGGGATGATAGATCGAACTCCAAGTTCTGCATCTTGTGGAGCTTGGTCTTCATAGAAGCAACCTCCTCCTTGAGGCCCGGTAACCCACTAACTTTACCCCGTTCGATCTTCTCAACCCGTAACTCAAGTTGCTGCAAACGATTCTCATATGCTAACTGTTGTTTTTGAATAGCTGTCACTAAGGTTTGCATTGGAGTCGGGGCTTGTTTGATGAGGTTGGGCAAGGTCTTCAAGAGCTGGTCTACCTTGGCATTGGCATGCTGAGCCAGGAGACCAAGCCTTGAGACGACTGGAATGGCAACAGAAGGCTGAACAGTGGTAGACTGAGAGGCAGGCTCGGACGTAGAAGTGGATGCCACTGCGACCTGAGGAGTCAATGGAGTTTGGGGATCGGAAGGCTCTACAGTAAGGGGATCTTGAATCTGAACCTGTGGTGGGACAGCAGCATCAGTAATATGAGTGATATCAATGTCCCTTGTCTCCTTCTCGATGTTGTCATAGTGTGGCATGAGGGGAACTTTCACAGCTTTACATAGAGATGTGATCAGGCAAGGGAAATGAAGTGAAATGGCCTGCTGCTTTGCTCGGATCCCTATTTCTTGGAAAATCATATATCCAACATCTATCTTAATACCCGTCATGATATAAGCAATGAGAAGAGCCTTCTCAATGGCTATTTCAGTCTCATTCTGGGTTGGCACCAATCGAGAAGTCACAAAACTGAGCCAGTAGCGACCCTCTCTTGTGAGATCTTCCTTGTATATCTTGTGCCGAGAGTTTATCCAAGCAGGTGTCCCCTTCGCTATCACCGAAGCAATCCACCCATGCTCATTCTCCCTATTCGCAAATTTAGCCTTGTACTCAGCAATGCGTTCATCCCAGCCAGGGAAATACAATTCATTTATGGCTTCACTGTCGCAAAACACAGTCTTTTCCCGAACAAGGATAGTCTCAACAAAAATTCTTTTGCGTTTGTGGTGTGCTGTCCTAGAGGCTCCATATGATGCATAGAATTCCCGTACAAGGGTTTCATTGTACTCTGTGGGTGGCTCAGTGAAGCACTCCCATCTCCATGCTTTTATGTTCTCCAGGATGTGGGGGTATTGGTCTTTCACCCCATTCAAGCTCAATTGTTTTTCGGCCAGGATTTTGCGCTTGGTGAGCCCTTCTCTGTATAGTTTCCTGGACCCCTCAACCCCAAACCAGAGGTGGAAGTCTTCTCCATGTTTCCTTCTTTCTTCAGCCTCTAAATTAACTAAGGGCCTGACCTCCTCCTCATCAGACTGGGAGGGGTTTGGCACATTTGCTTCCGTCCGAGAACGTTTTGCTTGTGATTCCTGGCGACTGGAGGAAGCCCTTTTTGATGTAGAGGCTGAGTGTTTCTTTGGAGCCATGTCTGCAAAATGGTAAAGAATGAGTGTCAACACTGGCAATACTGAGAAAGAACAGATTAATTTACAGAAAAAATCAAAATGCGACATGCTCTGCGGTCGCAAAACCACAATGCGAACCGCAGATTCAACGCAAATCTGTTAATCTCAAATGGTCTTAGTTTGCGGTGGATTATGCAGTCGCATACCCACTATGCGGACCGCATCGCGGAATTTACTTGCCCAGAACATAAATCACACAATGCGATCGCAGACTCCATCGCAAAGCGGGGAATGGGATCGCAGAACACCCGCAAAGGGCATGCTCTTAACTGGGTGGTCTGTGTCACTATGCGGTAGCCTTGTGGTACGCATATCAATTATGCGATCGCAAAGTCACCGCATTTTACCCTCTTCCTCAGAAGACCTAGGGTTAGGTTTGCGGCCAAAATGCGCACCGTATTTTGACTTTGCGGGCCGCATATGCCTTCTTCTTCGAGATTCAAACAACCATCTCAGCAATGGTGGCCCTAGTTCCTTCGACCCATTTCCCCTGATAATTTCCAACCCAGAATCGACTAAACTACGGAGAAACAACTACACACAGCAACACATAAACACCTATTTGCGGAACGGGATGAATGAGAATCAACAAGCACACAATGCGAATCGTAAACAAGAAGAGTGGGGAACGGGTACTTACCAGCGAGGCTTAGTGTGCTCACTACAGGGATGAGTTTGAAGATTTGAACCTTGAACGATTCGACTCCTTCTTGTTAACTTCCCTGTGCTGTTAGTATTTTTCCCCCTTAATTTTTTTTCTTTTCTTTTTGTTTTCTTTGTTCTTTTTACTTTCCTTTTTGTTTTTGTTTTGTTTTGAGTGAGTTAGAGACGAGAGAATGCGGCCACTTACCTTGTCAATTCTGCGGTAGGTAGGGCACCGCATAACACACAATGCGACCGCATATGTGTTATGCGGTAGGTTCAAGTGAGATGCCTTACGAGTCAGAAATGCGGTGCACAATGCGATCGCATAAGTGGAACGCGGTCCGCATAGTACACAACCACATCGCATTCTGATACCCAAGTTTGGCCAAACCCACTGTTTGGGTCTGCGATCAAAATGCGGTCCGCATAGTTAAAATGCGACCGATTGAAGAGGAGTATTTTGATGCGACGAGATTCATGGAAGCTGAATGTGAAAGGAATTATGACAAGCTCATGTGAAAGAGCATTGTCAAAGAACGGGGCATCCGTTTGGACAACGTGGAGGCTAAGATGCCGGAATTCTTCCAAAGACTGACTGACAGTGGATGGATATGCTTTGCTCCTGAACCAGTCAAAGCGAACTACACAATAGTTCGAGAGTTTTATGCAAATGCCTTGAAGACTGATTTCCGGGGGGATGTATTCACCTTTGTTAGAGGCAAGTGGATTAACTTTGGCCCCGAGGTGATAAATGCACACTATGGGCTTCCTAATGTTGATAATGAGACATACAGAGCTATAGGAAGAGAGAGAGGAACGCAGTGGTTGGTGGAAAAGCTTCACAACGGGGTGCAACCGACTTTGGAAAGGATTCATAAAGGGGTTGATTCGCATGAATTCACTAGGGAAGCCAAGATTTGGCTATCCATTATCTGTGCCAGGGTTGTGCCATCCAGAAATGAGACTGAAGTGACGCCTGAGAAGGCATTGATGATTGCTGCCATTATGGATGGCTTGCCAGTAAATGAGGGCCAGCACATCGTGAGTGAAATTGAGGAAGCTTGCCATGGAAGGTCTAGAAGCCTATTCTTCCCCTCATTGATCAATTTTGATGACGTCCAAATCCACTACTAAAAAGTAAATGGACACGGTCGCATGCAATATAATTTACCCAACTATGAGTCGGGGTCGAATCCCACAGAGAACAATGTGTAGGCGATTAGGAATGTAAGAAAATTATCGCTTACCGCGCAGTGCCAAACAATAAGAATTTGGTTTTGAAAATATTTTATATCTAAATGCGGAAATGTAAACTAACCTAGAAAGCAAGTAAAATGATCAATGGCTACAAGTATGGTTGCATCGGGAATTACACTCAAGTAACGATCCAATGTATTTCATGATTTTACAAATATGAGCGAGTTTATGTTAATTAGCCACGGATAATAATTCTTAATTAGCTTCTTCTGAAGACAAACAAGACTTCCTAATTGAATTATCCCTAAAAACAATTAGAAGATTAAGCACATCCGGAATGGCTACAAGTAGTTCAATCCTATCCCTAGGTAGAATCTATAAAATGAGGGTTAACGCCTCAAGTTCTTGTTAATTAATCTTTCCCAACCCCAATTATCTTTTCCAAAATTAATTTGGAGTTAATGGGCGAGTCCTAGGGTTAGCTAATCCCTTTGGAAACATTAAAGAACAAGAATAATTAAAATAACAATAACTCACTTCATAAAAGAATAAAAATCATTCAATACATAAGCACAACAAGGTATTTAATCCACACTTTAAATATGAATATTTCCATAAACAAGATTCAAGTGTTGGAAATAAATACTACACACTTAAATATTCAATACAAAGCAAGGAAATGAAGAAATAAACATAAATGGGTAAGAAATCCTTAACCACAAGCTTGAAATCTTCAAGACTCAAGTGTGTGTGAAAAACCCTAGCTTCAATACTTGTTCTCTCTAGCTCTATGAACTGAAAATAAGCCAAAGATATGCCAAAGATCTGCTTGGTTGTGTATAAAAATGGTTTGGGGATTAAAAATGTAAAATTCCAGAATTGCCCAGGCTTGAAGCTCGATCTTCGCAATTGCGAACAAAGGTTCGCAATTCCCAACAATTCCTGTGCTGCTTCACTTCGCATTTGCGATGACATTTTCGCATTTGCGAAGGTTGACCTCTTCAGTTGACTTCGCATTTGCGAAGTACTCTTCGCATTTGCGACGACTGACTATTCCAGTTGACTTCGCATTTGCGAAGTGCTCTTCGCTTTTGCGAAGACTGCATGCATCAGCTATGCTTCGCAATTCCCAGAATTTGCTCGCAATTCCCAAGTCTGAGTCTTTGCATTTCCCAAGTTTTGGTCGCAATTGCGACCACTGAGTGCATTGCCCAGATTTTCCTCTTTTTAGCTTCTTTTTGACTTGTTTTCACTTGGTTTCTTCACCATTACTTCTAAATCACATACAGCCTGTAAAATAGAAGTAAACGACATTAAAACACACGATTTTATCACTCAAACATAGCAAAAGTATAGGTTTAAAGATTAAACTATTGCTTTTCCTCAAGCAATGAAAGCGACAAAATCTCTTCCCAAGTATTTAACTCAACATTATATCCTTATCATGCCAAGCCAAAAAGGTCTACTTTAAGCACAAATGCATGACTTCGATTTGTACCAACAATTACTCCAAAGCATATGAATTATCAAGCACTTCTCATGAACTTCATTATACTTCAAGTGCTCAAACACTAATGCAAATCAAAGTAGCAATCAAGTCATGACACTAAAGCTTCAAAATTTGCCTCTCTATCACAATCAACTTTCTTTGGTCATTCCTTCCAATTGAAAATGGGATTAAATTCACAAGTGAAATTTCATGTGCCCTCACATTTAAGAGAGGATCCCACACTCATAAATCTTAATTCAAAACCACAATGGGATATCAAATGGAAAGAATTAACTCTCTCTCAAAAAGATGTTCAAATGCATACAAGTAGTACCATAGGCTTGCCCTTCATGTATTCCTCCACTAATGTAGACAACTTGGTTCAAAATCAATTAGGACTTAAAGGGTTGTAGTTTCGGCTTTTGGTTAAGGTAGGGCACAATTTTGGTTAGAGTGACTCAAAACCTCCCCAAGCACTACAAAGTTTACAACTAAAGTCCACTTCCTTCAAAAGCATTTTCCATCATTTCTTCACTTTTCATTCCACACCTAGTCTTCCCTTTATTCACAACTTTTTATCACTTTATTCTCTCTCTCTCTCTCTCTATATATATATATATATATATATATTCAAAGTCAAGGAAGGTTTCATTTTTTTTTCTACCTTCCACCTTTTCAAACAACTTCCATATCACAATTTTTCCAACCTTCACCCCCAAACTTAGGCTTTTAGCCTATGTTTGCACTTTCAAAGTACTTAGGGAGGTAGGGTGCCAAAAGCTAGATCAATTAAGAACAAAGGATTTAAGCTTGTAATATGGTTGCCAAAGAATAAGGTTAAAGGCTCGAAATGGGTTGACTAGGGAACATAATCAAGGGTAGGAATTTTAAGGCATAATAGTAGTCCAAGAAAGGCCTAATATCATTTTCAAACCAAGTTAGTCTATGATTTCTCCTTGAAGCGCATTCCGGGCAAGTTCTAGACTACAAGTAATGAAAAGAACTCACAAATAATCTCACCACACATGGCACATGAACATTCAAGTGGAATACAAATCCAAAATCCAATTGAAACCAATGACTCAAAGAGGTTGCATATAGCATATGAAGCTATTTAGTGAATCAAAGAGCCAAAATTTGAGTCTAAAAGTCATGACATTTCTATTTCAATTACTTTTCTTTTTCAACAATCAAAGATCCATATGCCGAGGTTTAAATCAAATTGGTACCAAGCAAGCCACAACTTGGTCAATGGGCACAAACCCCAGCTCAAACCATTTATTTTTCCTAAATTAACAAAAGCTAATTCTAACTACAAGACTAATTCCCTTAAGAAAGTTGTCTATCTATCCATCATCGGAAAAAGTCGACAAAAATTTTCTACAATTACCCGGTTCAAGAAGAAAATTGGCATCCTTGGAAAAAGAACCGTGGTATAAAGAAAACCAAGGNCGCTAAAAACCCCTAGACTTTCAATACTTGTTCTCTCTAGCTCTATGAAATTGAAAATAAGCCAAAGATATGCCAAAGATCTGCTTGGTCGTAGTATAAAAAATGGTTTGGGGATTAAAAATGTGAAATTCCAGAATTGCCCAGTCCTGAAGATCGATCTTCGCAATTGCGAACAAAGGTTCGCAATTCCCAACAATTCCTGTGCTGCTTCACTTCGCATTTGCGATGACATTTCCGCATTTGCGAAGGTTGACCTCTTCAGTTGACTTCGCATTTGAGAAGTACTCTTCGCATTTGTGAAGACTGACTATTCCAGTTGACTTCGTGCGAAGAGCTGCATGCATCAGCTATGCTTCGCAATTCCCAGAATTTGCTCGCAATTCCCAAGTATGAGTCTTCGCATTTCCCAAGTTTTGGTCGCAATTGCGACCACTGAGTGCATTGCCCAGATTTCCCCTCTTTTTAGCTTCTTTTTGACTTGTTTTCACTTGGTTTCTTCACCATTACTTCTAAATCACATACACCCTATAAAATAGAAGTAAACGACATTAAAACACACGATTTTATCACTCAAACATAGCAAAAGTATAGGTTTAAAGACAAGATAAGTTGGTAAAATACCAACTTATCATCTACCAAACTTACAATGCCTAGCCACCTCATTATCAATCACCCCCGGCACACCAAAATTTCCCTAGGCCCCGACCTAATTTTGACCGGAGGCCACCAAGACAATACACAGCCATCGCCGAACCCATTGACCAGCTATATGAGAGACTCAAAGCCGCTGGTTATGTCACCCCCGTCGCTGCTACAACCCCTGAGAATCCTTCTCAGTGGGTTAACCCAAATAAGTCTTGTGCATACCACCCCGGCATGAAAGGACACACCATCGATGAATGCCGCTCCTTAAAAGACAAGATACCGTCTTTGATTGATAACAAAGTCATTGTAGCAAAGAAAGCCGCTCCGAACGTCCGCAGCAACCCTCTACCAGACCATAAGGGTGGGGGTATTCACATGATTAAAGTGGAGGATGATTGGGATCCCGAAGGATCCATCAGGTTGATCGCAGAAGGCGATGACCCAAAGAAACCAGCAGTTACTCTCAATCCGATTATAGTCCAGATCCAACCGTCTGAGGACACCGAGGTAGATGTGTCTATGCCTCTTGAGTTTGAAGCAGCACCATCAGTAAAGGCACCAACACTATTTGAGGTTGCAGTTTTGCCACCCAAAGAACATGTTCCATTCGAAGTAAAGATAGTCGCGCCGATCCCAGTGGCGATGTCCACCATGCTGTCATTCTACACAAATGCCATACCCTGGGATTATACCGTCGAGGCAAGGAGAAAGGGTAAGGTCAGAATCGAAGAGACTATCGCAGCTCAGGGTATGACAAGAACTGGTAGAGTCTATACCCCTGAACATCTAGCTGAATCAAGCAAGCAGGCCTCCAATCTGCCTCCCCTCATTGAGACTGGTCCGGATGACCTTTGGAGGAAAATACAGGCCAAGGAGTATTCGGTCATAGACAAGTTGAACAAGACGCCAACACAAATATCCATCCTCCCGTTGCTGCAGAATTCTAAAACACACAAGAATGCTCTATTGAAGGTGCTGAGTGAAGCCTACGTGCCCAGTAACATCACTGGCGGGGAAATGGCTAATATGGTGGGGCAAGTGCTAGAGAGCCACAAAATCACCTTTTATGACGAGCTGCCGCCTGAAGGGTTGGGTCACAACAAAGTATTGCACATCACTGTACAATGCGAAGACTATTTCATCACCAGGATCCTGATCGATGGGGGTTCCAGCCTTAACATCTGTCCTTTGGTAACACTCAAGAAGTTGGGCAAAGGGCTGCATGAGATAAAAGAAGGAGAAATCAATGTGAAATCTTTTGATGGTTCTGAGAGATCCACCATTGGTGAGATTAGTCTGTGTCTGCAGATGGGACCAACCTGGTTCGAGGTCGATTTTTAAGTGATAGATGTACCAGCGTCCTACAACTTGCTGCTAGGACGACCCTGGATCCATGCTGTTGGGGCTGTAGCATCAACGCCGCATCAGGCTGTAAAGTTCGAATGGAAACACCAGGAAGTGATCATTCATGGTGACGACAGCAATCCTATATACAGTCGCCAGACCATTCCGGCAATCAGAGGAAGAAGAAAGCTAGGTGGAGAAACTTACCACCACATCGAGCGGGTCAATGCTGTCGACAAAGACAAATGGTGGGATAACAAGATCGAGAGTATATTGAATTGGAGTGGTAACGAACCTGGCAAAGGACTCGGCAAGAATCTCCAAGGGATCTCTAAACCTATAAAACTCAAGAAACATGGCACTACTTTCAGCTTGGGATACGAATACACCTGGGAGGAGTTCAATAATTGGTCGCCACCATGGCACGGTCCTTACTACCCGTTAGAGCAACCAATACCGCACCTGGAGCAGACTTTCCAACAGGCCAACGTCGTCTATGGGACAGATGAAGAAGAAGCACTCGCGGCAGTGAAAAACCTATTTTTAGACGACAATGATATGGATTGCTGTGTTATTCTCGATGAGGAGGGGGAGGAAGGTCCTTCCATACAAGCTGTGAGCAGAGGAGCACACCTCAACAATTGGACCATCAGGACCACTAGAGCCCGACGAGCCTCGGGGTAGCAAGGCTCAAACAAGCATTATTCACTGTTTTATTTATTAAATGGTTTTCTTTCCCGCATTTTTCAATTTTCGCAATAAGATCTTCAATGTTCGAAACAATTATTCAATTTATCAAAGCATGTTTGATTTTTCTTATGAATTAATATTTATTGCTATCGTTTTCCTCCCTACTTTACCAATATAGCATTACTATTACTTATCTTGATGAACCAATGACTGTGACATGCAATGAGACAACGCAACAAACGGACATTGACTCAGAAGAAGATGACATACCTGAGGAGATTGTCAAAGAAGTTGAGAACTTTGAGAACAGACCAAAGTCCAACCTGGACGAAACCGAAATTGTTAACCTGGGAGATGCAGAAAATGTCAAGGAAACATGAATCAGTATTCACTTATCGCCATCAGAGAAGAAAGAATACACAGAGTTTCTAAAGGAGTATGAGGACATATTCGCCTGGTCGTATGATGACATGACTGGTCTAAGTACGTCCATTGTGGCTCACAAAATGCCAACCGATCCAATGTGTCCACCGCTAAAGCAAAAGCTCAGAAAGCTCAAACCTGATATGAGTCTGAAAGTCAAGGAAGAAGTCACCAAGTAGATCAAAGCTAAGGTTCTCAGGGTGGTTGAGTACCCGACATGGTTAGCCAATATTGTTCCAGTACCAAAGAAGGATGGGAAGGTTAGAGTCTGTGTCGACTACCGGGATCTCAACTGGGCCAGTCCGAAAGACGACTTCCCTTTGCCGAATATACACATCCTGATTTACAATTATGCCAAGCATGAGCTACAATCATTCGTGGATTGCTTCGTTGGTTATCATCAGATCTGGATGGATGAGGAAGATGGTGAGAAAATGGCTTTCATTACGCCGTGGGGAGTGTATTGTTACAAGATGAAGCCATTCGGCTTGAAAAACGCAGGGGCCACCTACATGAGGGCCATAACAACCATTTTCCACGATATGATACACAAGGAGATAGAGGTGTATATGGATGACGTTATCATCAAATCCAAGAAGGCCACTGACCACATAGAAGATCTGAGGAAGTTTTTCAACAGATTGCGGATGTACAACCTGAAACTAAACCCCGCAAAGTGTGCATTTGGGTTTTTTTCGGGAAGTTTCTTGGGTTTATTATGAGCCGCCGAGGAATAGAACTGGATCCATCAAAGGTCAAAGACATTCAAGAATTACCACCGCCAAAGAACAAGAAAGATGTGATGAGTTTCTTGGGAAGGCTGAACTACATCAGCCGATTCATAGCACAATCTACAGTTATCTGCGAGCCAATCTTTAAAATGTTGAAGAAGGACGCCGCTACCAAATGGACCGGTGACTGCCAAAAGGCCTTCGACAGAATCAAGAACTACTTGTCAACACCACCAGTCTTAGTTCCGCCCGAGCCAGGTAGACCCTTATTGCTCTACCTTGCAGTGTTAGATGGAGCTTTCGGCTGCGTTTTGGGGCAGCATGATGAAACGGGGAGGAAGGAACAAGCCATTAATTATCTCAGCAAGAAGTTTACCCCGTACGAGGCCCGGTATTCTCTTTTGGAACGCACCTATTGTGCTTTGACTTGGATAGCTCAGAAGCTGAGACATTATTTCTGTGCCTATACTACGTACCTCATATCAAGGATGGACCCTTTGAAGTACATCTTTCAGAAGCCCATGCCCACTGGCAAGCTAGCCAAATGGCAGATCCTGTTGAGTGAGTTCGACATTGTTTACGTAACTCAGAAAGCGGTCAAGGGACAGGCACTGGCAGACCACCTTGCCGAAAACCCCGTGGATGGAGAATACGAACCCTTGAAAACGTATTTTCCTGATGAAGAAGTATCATTCATAGGAGAAGACATTGCAGAACCCTATGACGGTTGGAGAATGTTCTTCGATGGAGCAGCAAACTTCAAAGGAGTTGGCATAGGAGCAGTCTTGGTATCGGAAACCGGTCAGCATTATCCAGTGTCTGCCAAACTCAGGTTCCCCTGCACCAACAATATGGCCGAGTACGAAGCCTGCATCTTAGGGCTCAAAATGGCCATTAACATGAACGTGCAAGAGCTGCTAGTGATTGGAGATTCAGATTTACTCATACATCAGGTACGAGAGGAATGGGCAACCAAGAACTCCAAGATACTTCCGTATCTGCATCACGTACAGGAATTGAGAAGAGGTTCACAAAGACGGAATTCCAACTTCTTCCCAGAATCCAGAATGAGTTCGCCGATGCATTAGCACCCTATCATCTATGATACAGCACCCGGATAAGAATTTCATTGATCCCATTCCAGTGAAAATTCATAATCAGCTAGCTTACTGTGCCTATGTTGAAGAGGAAGCAGACGAAAAGCCTTGGTTTCATGATATCAAGGAATATTTGGCAAAAGGAGAGTACACGGAGCTTGCCAATCATACTCATAAACGCACACTTCGGAGATTGTCCAACAATTTCTTTCACAGCAGGAGGAACTCCTGATTTGGGACTATTAAGATGTGTTGACGCAAAGGAAGCATCCAGGCTACTAGAAGAAATTCATGCTGGGACCTGTGGTCCGCATATGAACGGTTTTGTCTTAGTAAAGAAGATACTCCGGGCTGGCTACTTTTGGATGACTATGGAAACAGACTGCATCTAGTATGTACGGAAATGGCATCGCTGTCAGACACATGCAGACATGATAAAGGTACCTCAAAGAGAGCTCAACATAACAAGTTCACCGTGGTCGTTCGCCGCCTGGGGAATGGACGTCATTGGACCAATCGAGCCTGCCGCTTCCAACGGACATAGGTTTATCCTAGTGGCAATTGACTATTTCACCAAATGGGTCGAAGCAGCATCTTACAGAGCACTGACCAAGAAAGTCGTGGCAGACTTTGTCCGCGACCGCATTGTTTGTCGATTCGGGATTCCAGAGTCAATCATCACTGATAATGGCTCCAATCTCAACAGCGACTTGATGAAAGCCATGTGTGAGACTTTCAAAATCAGACACAAGAATTCCACAGCTTACAGGCCTCAAATGAATGGAGCCGTGGAAGCCGCCAACAAGAATATCAAGAAGATATTGAGGAAAATGACAGAGAAACATAAACAGTGGCACGAGAAGTTATCATTTGCTCTATTAGGGTATCGCACCATAGTCCGCACATCGACCGGGGCAACCCCTTATATGCTGGTTTACGGTACAGAGGCTGTCATTCCCGCTGAAGTAGAAATTCCTTCTCTAAGGATCGTACAGGAAGCCGAGCTCAACAACGCAGAATGGGTGAAGAGTCGTTATGAGCAACTAGCTCTTATAGACGGAAAGAGAATGAACGCAGTTTGCCATGGTCAACTCTATCAGAACAGAATGTCCAGAGCCTTCAACAAAAGTGTCAAGCCAAGACAGTTCACACCGGTGCAGCTGGTGTTGAAGAAAATTTTTCCGCATCAAGATGAAGCCAAAGGGAAGTTCTCTCCCAACTGGAAGGGTCGGTACATGGTTCACCGGGTTTTGACAGGAGGAGCCCTCATACTTGCAGAAATGGACGGAGAAGTTTGGCCAAAGCCGATTAATTTAGATGCAGTCAAGCGTTACTATGTGTAATCTTTACGCTTTCCTTATATGGTGTAAATTGAACTACGCCTGACCTGATTCCTGTTTAAGAGGGGATGCGTAGGCAGCCCTATGGGTTCGGTCACAACTCAATAAAATTTTCATTTCCCCCCGAAATTGGAAACTGGGGCAGAATTTTGAGGAGGACCCTCAAAATTCTGAAGTAATTTCAGCCGATCGCCGCACGAGCAACAGTCAGAGACGTCAACCCATCCAAACTGGGGCAAAATTTTGAGGAGGACCCTCAAAATTCCGTAGCAAGAGAGGTTGCAATGTCCTGAATTGCGTCACAGTCGGCATTTCATCTCTATTTTAATTATACATTTATGTCATAATTTTACAAAATCATGCATGTTTGTTATTGTAACTGCTTGGTTTAGCAACGCTACCCCAATGATACAGACGGTATCGCCAGATCAAAGCCGAACGAGTCAAGCAAAGCCAGCGGGGATACGAACTAACCTTCCCCTTTACAAAACTCACGATTTTTCTCTGGATGCAGGCACTAGGATTACGAAATCATTGAACGTACTGTACGTCCATAGAACAAACATTGTTCAAAAATGCGATTCTCTAAACCATTGCACTTACCAACATCTGCTATCAGCACGCACCCATAATGTTCCATATGTCACAATGCTCCCAATGATCACCACGCTGCAATCTGCTATCAGCTAAGAAACTCTACTGTCATTTGCTATTTTATTTCTTGCATAAGGCTACCATTCTGCCTTCCAACCTGCATAAGGTTACTATTCTGCCTTCCGAGGTTAAGCTCTACCTCTATCTGCATATGCATTGCATAAGGCTACCATTCTGCCTTCCAACCCGCATAACGCTACCATTCTGCCTTCCAACTTGCATAAGGCTACCGTTCTGCCTTCCGAGGTTAAGCTCTACCTCTATCTACATTTGCATTGCATAAGGCTACCATTCTGCCTTCCAACTTGCATAAGGCTACCATTCTGCCTTCCGAGGTTAAGCTCTACCTCTATCTGCATTTGCATTGCATAAGGCTACCATTCTGCCTTCCGAGATTAAACTCTGTCTCCACCTATATTGCACGGCTCAAAGATCTCCACATTGCACGGCTGAAAGATCGCCACATTGCACGGCTGAAAGATCGCCACTTGCTACTGCATCCTTCATGGGCTGAAATATCGCCAACCCATCCAAAGGCATCATCGTTCGGAGGAACCATCTTCATAGCCCGAGAACACCATGTCATGGCCTGAGGATTTCTTTCAATCTTTTGCATATCATTATTCAAAGGCGTCATGGTTCGGAGGCACCATCCTCATAGTCCGAGAACATCATTTCATGGCCTGCGAATCCTTTATTATTTGCTTCATGGCACAGGACATCATGGTCTAAGGACGTCATCCTAACCGCCCAAAGATAGCATTCATGGTCCAACGGAAATTTGCATCATGTTTAAAGTTACGCACAATATATGCTTGTATTGTTTATTTGTAGGTAAACCGGCAGGAGCAGTCCCGCTCCAGTTCCCGCAGCCATATCAAACCTTAACCGTTACCACAAGCCGTCCACTCACCCAGCCTTAGATATTGCATTCGTTCTTGGAAAGTATCCGTCGGCATACTCCGCCGACGAATCCTGAACTACAGATGGCCTGATGCCAGTAATACCAGGGATATGTAGGCAGCTCGGAAACAGCGGTGCGGCCTAAACCTCTTCAAACCGTTTCGCTCGGTCAAAATTGGCCATCATATCTTTACCCGAAAACTCTTTCATCCTTCCCGGGTAAAGAGGGGCAGTTGTTGATACCCAATTTTTTCCTATATGTTATTCAATATGAAAAATAATTTCAAAATGGCATATATATGCATATGTAAGCATATCCAAGTTTTTTATTATTTTTTCCATAATTTTTAAAGGTTTTTAATCAATTTATTTCCCCTTTTTATCCATAAAATCCCAATAATTATATCCAAAATTATTATTTTTGATGATCATTTATTTGATCTTCATATTTACGCTAAAATATAGCTAAGGTAATTTTTGCATAGTTTTACAAATTTATTTAGTATTTTGTAAGCTAAAGTGCATATAATTGCAATATTAGCCTCTTTTAAGATTTAATTGCGTTTATATTCATAAAATCAAGTTCTATATTTTTAAAGTGTTAATTATATATTATAAATCATTTTAGAGCTTTTAATTTTTTTTTAAAAATTAATTTATTATATTTATAAATTAAATAGGGAAAATGGCTATTTATAATCTAGCCCAATTGCATTTCAATTTTAGCCTAATTGTAACCCCTAATTAAACCCAATTCCCCGGCCCAATCCCAGTTAAACCCCGACCCAATTTCAAATTGAACCAACCCAAACCCGGACCCCTACCTACCCTCTTTAATCTAGGTCGTTGATCATTCAGATCAACGGCCAACATTCACCCTTTCCATTTTTAACCCTGAACGACCCCTAAACCTACTTCATTTTTCACCGCCCGCCGCCTCTGAATTCCTTTCCCTCTCAATTCTCTCTGTAATCCCTCATGAACCTAGCCGCCGCCATCTAATCCCACCCTAATACCTACCTAATCTGTGGCCTCTCGTGGCCATTTGAGATGTGTATCGGCCTCCTATGGCTCCTGGGTGTTTGTTTATGTGGTTTCATGGCCAGACCTCGAAGGAATCTGGTCCAGTCCTTGCTCGACTTCTGTTCATGGCCTTTCTCCGGCCATCCATGACCTTTCTCCGGCCATTCATGGTCTTTCAAGGCAGATCCTTGACTTTTTCTGGTCAGATCGTTAACTTTCAAAGTCTTTCTCACTTTTCTGGGTTCTCTGAAACCCTAATCTCTAAGACCTTTCAATTTCTTTCAGATCTATCTTAGATCTGTGCTTACTATGAACCTTTTTAAGTGTTTCTCGAAGGTTCTTTAACTTTTCTTTCAAAATGACTCTTCATTTTTCAACGATTAGGGTTTCTCTTAACTTATTAAAGACCTCTTCTCTGCTTTTTAGTGTTGTTTCATGGTTTTACTATGTTCAAACAACCTGTTTATGCTTTCCTTCTATTTGATTCAGCATGTTAAAAATCCCAGTTCCTTTTTTGGTCTTATCCGAGTTCTGAAATTATTTGTTTAAATGTGTACTTGTTCGATTAAGTTCTTTGTTTCTGACTCTCTTCTCCTTGTTTAACTTATCTTATTTGAGCTTTTATCAACTCTTAAATTCGGCTACCGTTGAAGCCCTAATTTCTTAAAAAAGTTTTGCCTCACTTGTTACTGTGAGACCTTTACTTGTTTGTGACTCTCTTTACCTGTTGCTATGTTCTTCTTCATTATTGATTCTATATGACTACTTGACCTACTTGACTATTGTGCTTCGAATATTTTCTTACTATTGGACCCTAGCTTACCCCTACTGCTATTGTATGTTGGGGTTGCTTCTTTTTGTCAACTCGTTTAACTCTGCATGCTTGTTCATTCCTTGCTATTTATATGGTGAAGTGCAGAATCATGTTCCTTCTTGATTGATCTTGATTTCCTCAATCTCCCGACTAATTGAAAAAGGGTTTTCTTACGAGCCCTAATATTACTCATCTGTTTAAATTAATTTATTCCTTTCCTTTACTGTGATGTTTTACCCTACTGAATCCTTTCCCAAACTAAGCCTATTTTTGTACTTAGACTTGATTATTTACTTCATACTTTTACTGCCCCCTTATATGGCAATAATCAGCCTGTCCCCAAACTGATTTCTTTCCTTAATTAAACCTGTTACTACCCGTTAAACAGTGATTCCTTAATTAAAGGGAATCACTTGTGTTAATTGATTCTGATTGTGATTATTTCCATGTTTGTGTTTAAGACTTCACCTCTTCTCTACTCCTTTTTAAAAACTATAAATACCATACCCTATTTTCTTTGAGACACGAACAATTTAAGTTCAGAGCACACACTTACACTCAAAAACTCTCTCTTTCTTTACTGCTACTTGTGCTATTGCTTTGTCTAGCCGGCTAAAAGCCAAAGCTAGACTGTGGAATCTTGTTTGCTTTTGCTTTCTGCACTTTGCTTCTCTACTGGTATGTCCTAGTTAATTTTTTAAGTCTCAACAACAACATGAATCTTTAAGTTGCTTCAGTTCCTCATTCTTGTCTACCTCTACTTATGTTTCTGTAGTCAAGTTATGTTACTAGCATGCTGTAGTATGTTCCCTTTCCCTTTTAAATTAATGCTTACCTATATGTGTACTCTGTCAGTCATTTGCTATGCACTTGGTACCTTATGAATCCCAAACCCCCATATCCCTTATATGTGTTTGTGTTCCTTTAGATGGTTTGTGTCCATGCCAGCAATAGCTATTGCTGTGCATGACCAAATCAGACCCCTGCTGGGGTTATACAATGAATCCCATAATCCCTTGCCCCTTTGAATGATTTCTGATTCTCTTTCACTACTACAACTGTTTTCAAAACACCCTTTACCACTTACTATTCCCAACCCAGTTTTAATAAATCTCTGTTCTGCACTTCTACTATATTCTTAGAACTTAGGTTCTGCCTCTCTTGTGTGAGCCTTGCCTTGGGACCCTTGAGCTCCCTCTGAACTTGGACACACAAGGGTTGGCCCTTCCATACTGCATTCATTTCTGTCTGGTTATGCAAACCTGGGTGTAAGCACTGCCCGGGGTCCCTTGAGACTCTTAGGGAACTTTGACACACCTAGGTATAGGAAAGGCTTTGAACATCATTGGCATTGAAGTGATTAATTATATAACTCAGATAGGAAGTCAAGATCAGGCTTCTTTTGGTTGTAATTTCTTATTCAGCACTTCTTTTGTAATTCAAATATTTGGTCTGTAATAATTTGTAACAAATATTGGGGTTGTCTAGTGAAAAGGGATGGGGTAATTATGCATGTTTTAAGTTATTAGAAAGGGTAGATAACATGCCTATAGGGTCTGTCTAATAAATTTTGCATGTTTTACTTCCACACTTAGACATCATGCCTATAGGATCTGAATGGCTATAATCAGACATCATGCCTATAGAGTTAAAATCAGCTTCGAAATTAGATGTCATGCCTACAAGATTAAAGACAATATTTTTATAGAAATCATGCCTATAGGAATTTCGATGTGATCAAATAACTCCTGCCTACTCCACCTCATGTTCAATTAGATACCATGCGTATAGGATAATAATCAGCCTTTAATACTTAGATACCATGTCTGTAGGAATAAAAATCAGCTATAATAGAGATCATGCCTATAGGATCTAAAACCAGTTTAGTTAAAAAATTGGTTTGACTCGTACTGTCCTGAATCAGCTTAAACAACCTACTCCTTTTATCAATACGATTTAGAAAGCATGTTTATAGGATCCAAATCGCCTGTTTAAAATTAATCACTGTTTACAGCATCACTCTAGATATCATGCTCATAGGATATCATTATTACGCCTAGGCAAGCCTTAGGTAAATACTTGAACAAAACTGGAACAACCTTCGTTAATTATCAAACTGCTACAACCAACAGGCAGGCCTGATTCGGATTTCTTATCTGAGCTATATAATGAATCTGGTTCTGACTCAAATCCCCTGCTTTAGGACTTAGAAAATTCAGACTTTAACTGTGTTTGAGTCGTTCTATTTATATGTATTGTTTGCGGAGGATTATATGAGCCTTCTGATTGCTTACATGTTTTCCCTTTAAATGTAGTCCTACGTGTTTTGTATGTCTCCTTAGCCTTTTACCTTTAAACCTAAGAGTCAGCCTAAATCCTCCCTCTTATAGGAATAGTAGTCCTAAAATTCCTCCGGGACTGATAGGAATGGGACGGGCAATAGCACGCAATAGAGATTGACACCAATCCGCGCTTTAATACCTTTACGGGGTGGGAAGGGTAGATATGGATATGATGACCGGTGCGCTAATACCACGTGTAGCCCCTCTTTTGAGGAGTGATTACCGGGTATTGCATTGATGTGATCCATATTACAAACAAACCTAGGACCCCTTTATATTCATCAGTATGCTTAGTTATAACTCTTTTCAAACTTTTGCTTTATTTAATCATTTTCAAACACTTGTGTATTCAAAATCCCCTATTATTTGAGCCTTATTTGTTTACTTGAAATTGCACAAATTCACAAAAAATTATCTGGCCGGGAACCACACTAGTGGATCCTGAGGGGTGCCTAACACCTTCCCCTTGGGATAATTTCAAGCCCTTACCCTATCTCTGGTTATCAAATGTAGTTGTAGTTGAACCCTATAGGTGCCCTAACGCACCTTAAAATCGTTAGGTGGCGACTCTTCAAAAATTGCAAAACCCCTTCCTAAAAGGAAAGAGTTGTCCCAACCAAAATGTCATAAACCCGATTCCGCGGAAGGAAAAAGGGGGCGCGACAAGAGGGATATTTTTTATAATGCAAAGCATAATTTTGGATATATTTCAGATACCCCAAAACTCGTTTCATTGCCATCCAATGTATTTGATTGGGATTACTTGTAAACCGACTCAGTTTGCTAATAGCACATGCTATATCTGGTCGCGTACAATTCATGATATCCATCAAACTTCCCAATACTCTTGCGTAGTCCAGTTGTGAGTCACTTTCACCTTCATTCTTTTGAAGTACATAACTCACGTTAATTGGAGTCTTGGCAATCTTGAAATCCAAATACTTGAACTTGTCAAGTACTTTTTCGATGTAGTGAGACTGTGATAATGCTAGACCTTGTGGAGTCTTATGAATTCTGATTCCTATGATCACGTCAGCAACTCCTAAGTATTTCATGTCGAATTTGCTAGCCAACATGCGCTTAGTAACATCCATATCTGTCATACTTTTGCTCATTATCAACATGTCATCAATATATAAACAAACAATAACTTCATGACCTGGAGTGTTTTTAATATAAACATATTCGTCACACTCGTTGATTGTAAACCCACTTGCCAACATTGTTTGGTCAAATTTGGCATGCCATTGTTTGGGTGCCTGTTTAAGTCCATAAAGCGACTTAACAAGTTTGGACACTTTCTTTTCTTTACCAGGAACCACAAAACCCTCAGGTTGTTCCATGTGAAGCTCTTCCTCCAATAAATAAGAAGAAGCTGAAATTTTATTCATTTTGTCAACAACCATTACATTGAGTTTGAAAAGGCTCTCCGTGAGGTAGCCTTTTCCAACATACATTTCATTCTTGCTTATAACCACTTTATCATAAACAAATACATATTTGAATCCATTCTTCACAGGTAAAGAAGTAGAAACTAAATTCTTCCAAATTGTAGGAACATGAAGAACGTTGTTGAGCGTTAACACCTTGCCGAAGTCATCTTCAGGAATATCTTCCCATAACCTTCAATCTTGGCTGTTGCATTATTTCCCATGGAAAGCTCTTCTTCGGGACCAGCAGTAGAGTAAGTCGCAAATGCTTCTTTGACAGCACAAACATGTAGAGTGGCTCCAAAGACAATCCACAACACCGTTGGATTTCTAACAAGGTTGCATTCCGAAAGCATTGCACACAGATCATCAATGTAATCATTCTTCTCCTCTATGTTGGCATGTCCCTTCTTCTTATCCTTTTCAGGAGACGACAATCAGGGGCTTTGTGACCAACTTTTCCACAATTGTAGCAGCTGCCCTTGAATTTCTTTTTGTTCTGCTCCTTAGTCTGTCCAGAAGACCTCTTCATCTTCTTACTTTTTGGAGCAGTCTCCTCAATGATATTAGCTCCCATGATTGTTGAATTTTCACGAGACTTATTCTCAGCTGTTTTGTTGACTTCCTCAATCTTGAGACGAATCACAAGATCTTCCATCTTCATTTCTTTGCGCTTGTGCTTAAGATAGTTCTTGAAATCTCTCCACGAAGGAGGCAATTTTTCACTCATTGCATCCAACTAAAATGCTTCATTCACGACCATACCTTCAGCAATAAGGTCGTGAAAAATAAGTTGAAGCTCCTGAACTTGGGTTCCAACAGTTTTGTTGTCTATCATTTTATAGTCTAGAAACTTGGCAACCACGAACTTCTTCAAGCATGCATCTTCAGTCTTGTACCTCTTCTCAAGTGCGTCGCATAATTCTTTCGAAGTATTCATCGCACTGTACACATTATACAAGTCGTTCTCTACAGCACTTAAGATATAGTCTTTGCAAAGAAAATCTACTTGTTTCCATGCCTCAATAATCATGAATTTCTCGTTGTCCGGCATGTCCGCAGCAGGCACCGGAGGCTCTTCACTAGTGAATTTCTGCATACTAAGTGTGGTAAGCCATAAGAACACCATTTGCTGCCATCCTTTGAAGTTGGCTCTAGAAAAAATTTTTGGTTTCTCGACCGGTGGAACAATAGTGCGGCTTGACGAGGCTATCGTCGTTGCAGCAACAGTCGCAGAAGGATTTCCGTTATCAACTTCCATTTCTCACTGTCAACAACAGAAGAGTTCAATTAATGGCAAAACCAGAACAGTAGACAATACTGTAATTAATAATAAACAGTACATTTAAAAAAATGAAGTTTTTATATATATACTGTTTCACAAAAAACGATGAAGTTTTTATGTTCTTCAAATCGTTTTCTGAATTTCAATACTCTGATGAAATTTTTATATCTTCAAATCAGCATAGTAAAATTCAGAAGGAGTAGAAAACCACACAGGTTTTAATCTCCACAAAGAGAATACAGAATATAATAAAGTAATTTCCTTAAGATTGTTATCTAATCTGTATTGTTGTAATAAACAATAAGATAGTAAACTTTCTGGAAAAACAGAAACACAAAGTTAGTAGAACTATAACGACAAAATAAATCCTGGAAAATAATATAGGAACAAATCGAGCCCACTGAATACACAGTGTGTCTTTAAGAAAATTATTCCCCTCAAGTAGCTGAGGTGCTGGAATATATCCTCCTAGGATAGAACGATTTAACTCGCCAACGTATTAGTACCAAAAACTCTGGTGAATGGCGAACCACTCAATGGTCGTAAAACACACTGGAAATAATATTGTGCAGAAGAAGAAGAAGATAATAAGAAAATTTAGTAAGTATGAATTATGGGATTCAAGGCATATTTATAGCCCATTTGGCATTGTTTCTGAAAAGGTTTGCAACCTTTCAGAACAGCCATAGCTTGTTGGAACAGGTGGGAATATTACGGGAATATTAGAAAACGGATTAAAAATAATCCGGGAAAGAAAACTGACCGAACCGGACCGGATCGCGGGTCATGGGTTATTTCGAATTGAATGTTCGTTAATTAATTAATTAAATAATTGAAAGGAATTTTGTCCAAAAAGATTAATCAATCAATCTTTGACCGAATCCGAAGCCGAGCCGAGCAAGCGACGATGATGACGACACGAGACTTGTCTTCTTTTTAACTCTTTAAGAGTTATAAGAAGAGTAATTGTATATATACTCGTCAAAAGTCTTTTCTTCCTCCAATATGGGACAATGTCTCTTTGCCAAGGATGGAAACTCAAATATTTCATTTTCCCTCCATTTTCAGTTCATGTCAAGACCCGGATTTCCCACCCTCGAGAGTCGTGATAGCGCCTACTAATACGAGCTAGGCAAGCCAATTATTTGCACAATTTACCTTTTTACCCATTTTATAATCATTAACAATTGCGAAGTAATAACATTTAACCAGCGAAATTTAACATAAGCGGAAGAAAAAAAAAACAATAAGCCATCAGAACATGAATCCAATACAACCGTTTGAATCTCGACTACCCAGAACTGGTGTCACAGTTTCACAGACGGTCTAAGAACACTACAAATAAAGGTCTGAAAGAAATAAATACAACACTGTCTCTGGAAATGCATGAAAGAAACAGGAATAGTAGAAGGAAGGGGACGCCAAGGCCTACGGACGCCTGCAGGACTACCTCGGGTCGCCTGATGAACAAGAATCAGCAATCTCACTGCGGTTCGAAGTCTACAACACTGGAGTCTGCACAAAAGAGTGCAGAGTGTAGTATCAGCACAACCGACCCCATGTGCTGGTAAGTGCCTAGTCTAACCTCGGCGAAGTAATGACGAGGCTAGGACCAGACTACCAAATAAACCTGTGCAGTTATATAATATATACAGCGAAAAGTAAAGCAAGAATAAGCAAGTAAAGGTGGGGGGGGGGGGGAGAAACATGCTGCGGGGGTATACCAGTATTAACAGTAAATCCAGAGTAACAGTCTAAGGGCAGCTTAGAATTCACAACAAAACAAAAGAATCTAATATCCAAACTAAACACGCTTGTACCAATAATTGTTGCGGCGCGCAACCCGATCCCAATATATATAACAACACTGTTGCGGCGTGCAATCCTATCCATATCATTTATCATTGTTGCAGCGTGCAACCCGATCCATATCATTTATCATTGTTACGGCATGCAACCCGATCCACATATATCATTGTTGCGGCGTGCAAGCCGGTCCACATATAATATTGTTGCGGCATGCAATCCAATCCACATATAATATTATTGCGGCGTGCAACCCAATCCACATATAATATTCACAATCATAATGAGAGTCCCGACAAGGGATCAATAAGGTCTACACTATCCCGGTAAGGGATTCGATAGCATATGTAATTACGTCCTGGTAAGGGAGAAACAACTATAACCAAACTTGTTCCAAATCTAACTACCTCAGCTATAACCAAACTTGTTCCAACATCTAACTACCTCAGCTATAACCAAACTTGTTCCCCGAGAATAACCATAATCCTTACCCAACACAAAGAATCATCAACCTAAGCATCCGTAATATCAATTAAGAACACAATGCAAAGGAACCAGAACTCAACAATAGCCCGGCAAGTGGGCAACATAATGATCTCTCCTCTTTCTCACTTTTACTTCACAATTCACTTCGCAACTCGAGCCAATGCTCTAGAGGTTCAATTATCACTTATACTTTCACAATTCGTTATACAACTTGAGCCAACACTCCTCAATGTTCATAGGTCACAATTCTTTCCACAAACTTTACATAACAATAGAAACCTTCACCAAGGCATGAATAATACAACGAAATCATGGAAATCACAATATAAGACTCACGGTCATGCTCGACACCAACGTATAAATACTCGTCACCATGCATATAAGTTGTACTCAACAAGAAACAAATAGCAAATATGACATAACTCCTAATCCCTCAAGCTACGGTTAGACCAAACACTTACCTCGAACTCCCACGACCAACTCAAGCCTCGAACACCGCCTTTCCTCTCGAACTCGGCTCCAAATCAATTGTATCTAGACATAATCGACCCCATAATTTAATCCGAGGGAAAATTGGTCATTTAGCTAACAATTAAAAAAAAGAAATAAAGCAACTTATGAGGCCAAAGCCCATTAGAATAGTAGGGCGTGAGAACTAATAAGGGTTTGGAGAGGAAAGGACTTTCCTGCCAACAAATGGAGTACATAAAAAAACATGGAAAAACGTTTACAATTCTAATCGGTAATCAAATTGAGAGCGAGAAGATTTAGCAGCAACTTGGAGTCAAAACCAAATTATTGGCCCGGAGAGACAAGGACACGATTTGAAGAGGAACAAGACGCACCAGTTGTTTTCTTGAATAAAAAGTGCTCTATTTGGCATCAAAGAGTTGTAACAAGAAACTACCAAGCTAGCAACGTGAGTATTCTGGAAGAATTTTAGTTTTATATTGTTTAACTCTTCCATTATAATATTGGGATTTAGTTTGGTCTTTAATTATAGGGAGTAGTATTAGATACGGGCTTTTAGGATAAAATTGATTAGTTGTTGAATTGGTGATACGAAGGAATTACAGAGAATTAGTTTAATAGGGACATGGCAGCCTAATTGAGGTTATTTCAAGTGGAATAAGGAGGAATTTGACAGAATAATACCCGATTATGTTGGTAGTTCATGAAGTTGATACTTACCCAGTGTTTGTGATAATATATATTGATCGAAAGAAGTTGTACGGACCGCTCGAAGTTGCACGCTTGGTATTTCGGCACGAGTATAGTGAGTAGTAATCTTACCGCAATTTGTGTTTTCATAACTTGCATGATTTACACATGATATTTAATATGAATATGTTACCGATTATTTAAGTTGCATGTGGGACAAGTCTTTTACCCGATATGATACCGAAATAGTTATTTGAGATGGATACCGTGGTTTTAAATATTTTGGTTGTCACTAGACCTGTTTTACTTTTACTTGAATTTAGTGTTATCAAAAGGAAATTATATGATTTGATAAGAACCGAAATGCCCTATATTGTTTTAAAATAGTTTCTACGAGTATATATACGGATTACAGAGACAAGTATAAATGGGAGTAGACTTTGAAGGATCCCGTAGCTAACGGTGGGTTCGTTAGACCTGGTGCACCTTGTAATTACCGATTACCGTAATAGCCCTCGCTAGTGGGAAGGTAGAACTAGCATACCGTTTCCGATTTCCCTCGAGTAGGGACTACCGTTATATATATGACTTCTTGCAAAGAAGTCCACAGTTATACTGATTACATGATCCATTCATTGAAACCTCCCAAATTTGAATATTGATATTATACAGTGGTTACCGAGCTTATTCCTGAATTATTAATTGTTTTATACTACAAGGAAAGCATGATGAGGCTGAAAATTATTTATTGTTTCTGAAAGGGCATTTTTATGTATTTTCTCTTTGAGATACTAGCATGTTTCTGACTTGTCCCCAAATAAAAACGGTTGTGGTTAAGTGTTATTACTCACTGAGCTAGCGACTCATTCCCCGCTAATTTTTTTTTCAGAGACAGCAGTTGACGCAGGAGAGGATTTCGTTAATTAGAGCGCACATGTTGAAAATTCTTGGTGAGCCTCGCACTTGTTCGCGTGGGCAGAGATTTTCATCAATTGTTATGGTCTTTCTTTGAATTCTTAGAGTCGCTCCATAGTCATTCTTTTAGTGTCATGAGTATTATTTTGCTATTAGTCTTATGTTGAGTATTGTTCTATAGTATTAAAGTTGGAGATAATTAGTATTTCTGGTTGCTAGTTGGTTGATTAGCAATGGTGGAGACTTCTGTTTTGTTGAAATTGATAAGTTGTCCATTGTTTGTTATAATATTAGGATGTTTGGTTGCTGATTGAGACATGGAAATTTTTGGAATGGTCCAAAAACCGTGGAAACTCTGCCCAATTTTTTGTAAAATTTCCGATGAGGCTTACTTAGGAGCACTTGCTCCCAAGCGTCGGTCACGATCCTAAATTGGGTCGTGACAGCTGACCTCTCCACTGGACACGCACTGAAGGAAAACTCTTCGACCTCAACTGTCGAACCTGCCGATCTAGAATAGCCACCGGCTCCTCCTCATAAGACAGATCCTTATCCAACTGGACAGTGCTGAAATCTAACACGTGGGCTGGATCGCCGTGATACCTCCGAAGCATGGACACATGAAACACTGGATGCACGGCTGACAAGCTAGGTGGCAAGTCAAGTCTATAAGCCACCTCTCCCACACGATAGAGAATCTCAAATGGACCAATGAACCTAGAGCTAAGCTTTCCCTTCTTCCCAAATCTCATCACGCCCTTCATAGGCGACACTCGGAGCAAGACCCTCTCACCAACCATGAAATCTACATCCTGGACCTTACGATCTGCATAACTCTTTTGCCGCGACTGAGCCGAACGAAGCCTGTCCTGAATGATCTTGACCTTATCCAAGGCCTCCTGAGCTAAATCTGTACCCAATAACCGAGCCTCTCCTGGCTCAAACCATCTAACTGGACACCGACATCGCCTACCATACAACGCCTCATATGGGGCCATCTGCTAAAGGCAAGAACTGATCCCGCGAACCTCCAAAGTCGATAACACAAGCCCGGAGCATATCCTCCAAAATCTGAATAGTCCGCTCGGACTGACCGTCCGTCTGAGGATGGAACGCTGTGCTCAACTCAACCTGGGTGCCCAACTCTCGCTGAACTGCTCTCCAGAAGCGCGAGGTAAACTGCGTACCCCGGTCCGAAACGATAGATACCGGCACCCCATGAAGGCGAACAATCTCTCTGATGTAGATCTCGGCTAACCTCTCGGATGAATAAGTGGTTGTAACAGGAACAAAATGCGCTGACTTGGTCAGCCTATCAACAATGACCCAAATCACATCAAACTTCTTCCGGGTCAACGGAAGTCCGGTAACGAAGTCCATAGTGATCCTCTCCCACTTCCACTCGGGAAGCTCAATCCTCTGAAATACACCACCAGGCCTCTATGCTCGTACTTAACCTGCTGACAATTCAAACAATGAGCCACATACGCTACGATATGCTTCTTCATTCTACGCCACCAATAATGCTGCCGCAAATCCTGATACATCTTCGCGGCGCCCGGATGAATAGAGTACCGGGAACTATGGGCCTCTCTAAGATCAACTCTCGAAGGCCATCCACATTAGGCACACAATCTCGCCCCTGCAATCTCAAAACTCCATCCGCATCTAAGGTAACCTTCTTGGCACCTCCTCGCTGCACCGTGTCTCTAAGGACACACAAATGGGGATCATCAAACTGCTGATCACGGATACGCTCCAATAATGAAGAACGAGCGACCGTGCAAGCTAATACTCGGCTAGGCTCAGAAATATCCAACCTCACAAATAGATTGGCCAAGGCCTGAACATCCAAAGCAAGGCCTCTGGCTGACCGGAATATAAGCAAGACTACCAATGCTGGCTGACTTTCTACTCAACGCATCGGCCACCACGTTGGCCTTCCCCGGATGATATAAAATGGTGACATCATAATCTTTCAATAACTCCAACCACCTCCTCTGCCTCAAATTCAACTCCTTTTGCTTGAACAAGTACTGAAGACTCTTATGATCAGTGAACACCTCACAGGCCACGCCATATAAATAGTGCCTCCGAATCTTCAAGGCGTGAACTATGGCTGCCAACTCCAAATCATGTACCGGATAGTTCTTCTCATGAATCTTCAACTGCCTCGAAGCATAGGCAATAACCTTGGCATCCTGCATCAACACTGCTCCAAGACCAACACGGGAAGCATCACAATAAACAGTATAGGGCCCTGAACCTATGGGCAAAACCAACACCGGTGCCGTAGTCAGAGCTGTCTTGAGCTTCTGAAAGCTCGCCTCACACTCATCCGACCATCTGAACTGGGCACCCTTCTGGGTCANATCTAAGGTAACCTGCTTGGCACCTCCTCGCTGCACCGTGTCTCTAAGGACACACAAATGGGGATCATCAAACTGCCGATCGCGGATACGCTCCAATAATGAAGAACGAGCGACCGTGCAAGCTAACACTCGGCTAGGCTCAGAAATATCCAACCTCACAAATCGACTGGCCAAGGCCTGAACATCCAAAGCAAGCGGCCTCTGACTGACCGGAATATAAGCAAGACTGCCCATACTGGCTGACACATTGGCCTTCACCGGATGATATAAAATGGTGACATCATAATCTTTCAATAACTCCAACCACCTCCTCTGCCTCAAATTCAACTCCTTTTGCTTGAACAAGTACTGAAGACTCTTATGATCAGTGAACACCTCACAGGCCACTCCATATAGATAGTGCCTCCAAA
The DNA here is from genome assembly GCF_001879085.1 of Nicotiana attenuata. Classification (NCBI taxonomy): domain Eukaryota; kingdom Viridiplantae; phylum Streptophyta; class Magnoliopsida; order Solanales; family Solanaceae; genus Nicotiana; species Nicotiana attenuata. The sequence goes on from NW_017675806.1 coordinate 46,737, forward strand.
TCTTCAAGGCGCGAACTATGGCTGCCAACTCCAAATCATGCACTGGATAGTTCTTATCATGAATCATCAACTGCCTCGAAGCATAGGCAATGACCTTGCCATCCTGCATCAACACTGCTCCAAGCCCAACACGGGAAGCATCACAATAAACAGTATAAGGCCCTGAACCTGTGGGCAAAACCAATACCAGTGTCGTAGTCAGAGCTGTCTTGAGCTTCTGAAAGATCGCCTCACACTCATCCGAACATCTGAACTGGGCACCCTTCTGGGTCAACCTGGTCATCGGGGCTGCAATAGATGAAAACCCCTCCAGGAACCGATGATAGTAGCCTGCTAACCCCAAGAAACTCCGAATCTCTGTAGTTGATGCTGGTTGAGGCCAGTTCTTGACTGCCTCTATCTTCTTCGGGTCCACCTGAATACCCTCTGCTGATACAACGTGACCCAAGAATGCTACTGAACTCAGCCAGAACTCACACTTGGAGAACTTGGCATACAATTGACTATCCCTCAGAGTCTGAAGAACCACTCTGAGGTGCTGCTCGTGCTCCTCCTGGCTGCGGGAGTACACCAAAATATCATCAATAAAGACTATCATGAACATGTCCAAATATGGCCTGAACACTTGGTTCATCAACTCCATGAATGTTGCTGGGGCATTGGTCAACCCAAACGACATGACCAGGAACTCATAATGCCCGTACCGAGTGCGGAATGCCGTCTTAGGGACATCGGATGCCCTAATCCTCAACTGGTGGTAGCCAGATCTCAAGTCTATCTTTGAAAATACCTTCGCACCCTGAAGCTGGTCGAACAAATCGTCAATCCTCGGCAGTGGATACTTGTTCTTTATCGTCACTTTGTTCAATTGTCGGTAATCAATGCACATCCTCATCGGACCATCCTTTTTCTTCACAAATAACACCGGCGCACCCCAAGGCGAAACGTTAGGTCTGATGAAACCTTTCTCAAGCAAATCCTGCAATTGATCCTTTAACTCTTTCAACTCTGGCGGGGCCATGCGATACGGCGGAATGGAAATGGGCTGAGTGCCCGGAGCCAGATCAATACAAAAATCAATATCCCTGTCGGGCGGCATACCCGGCAGGTCTGAAGGGAAAACCTCGGGGAACTCCCGAACTATAGGAACAGAATCGATAGAAGGGACCTCTGCGCTGGAATCGCGAACATACGCCAGATAAGCTAAACACCCCTTCTTGACCATGCGTCGAGCCTTCACATATGAGATAACACTGCGAGTGGCATGACCTGGGGTCCCTCGCCACTCCAAACGGGGCAAATCTGGTAAAGCCAAGGTCACGGTCTTGGCGTGACAATCCAAGATGGCATGATACGGGGACAACCAATCCATCCCTAATATAACGTCGAAATCCACCATGTCTAAGAGCAATAAATCAACACGGGTCTCAAGAACCTCAAACACTACCAAACAGGAACGATGAACTCGGTCGACCACTATAGAATCACCCACCGGTGTAGATACACATACAGGAACACCCAAGGCATCACTAGGCATAACCAAGTACGGTGCAAAATAGGATGACACATACGAATACGTAGACCCAGGGTCAAATAGCACTGAAGCATCCCTATCACAGACCAGAATAGTACCTGTAATAACTGCATCTGAAGACTTAGCCTCTGGCCTGGCTGGAAGAGCATAGCACTGGGGCTGGGCCCCATCTCCCTGAATCATATCCCTAGGACGATCGGCTGCTGGCTGGCCTCTACCTCTGGCGGTCCGAGCTCCACCTCTATGATCTCTACCCTCCACCTCTATGACCCTCTCCCCCCGCCTCTAGCTGGCTGGGCGGCCTGTGGATCACCTGATGCCTGAATCATNTGTAGATAATGAGGCTATAAAGGTTTGGTTTAAGCACTAATATGTCTAATTTTAGAGGAATAAATTTTACCAAATAGTTTGAAATTGATAGAATTATGGATTAGTTCTATGATTAAATATAAATCCACAAATTAAGATCCAAACATGAACCCCGATGATTGGGTATTCTAAATTAGCTATGAATTAGCCTAAACAAGGGAATTAACATGAGATTTGATATTATGTAATTATAGATTGATTGGAGGAATTTGTACGAATTGCTCGAGGTGAAGCATTTGGTATTTCGGCACGAGTACTGTGAGTAGTAATCTTACCGCAATTTGTGTTTTCATAACTTGCATGATTTACACATGATTTTTAATATGAATATGTTACCGATTATTTTGAGTTGCATGTGGGACAAGTCTTTTACTCGATATGATACCGAAATAGTTATTTGAGATGAATACCGTGGTTTTAAATATTTTCATTGTCACTAGATCTGTTTTCCGTTACTTGAGTTTACTGTTATCGAAAGGAAATTATATGATTTGATAAGAACCGAAATGCCCTATATTGTTTTAAAATAGTTTCTACGAGTATATACGGATTACAGAGATAAGTATAAATGGGAGTAGACATTGAAGGATCCCGTAGCTAACGGCGGGTTCGTTAGACCTGGTGCACCTTGTAATTACCGATTACCGTTATAGCCCTCGCTAGTGGGAAGGTAGAACTAGCATACCGTTACCGATTTTCCTCGAGTAGGGACTACCGTTATATTGACTTCTTGCGAAGAAGTCCACAGTTATACCGATTACATGATCCGTTCATTGAAACCTCCCAAATGTGAATATTGATATTATACAGTGGTTACCGAGCTTATTCCTGAATTATTAATTGTTTTATACTACAAGGAAAGCATGATGAGGTTGAAAATTATTTATTGTTTCTGAAAGGCATTTTTATGTATTTTCTCTTTGAGATACTAGCATGTTTCTGACTTTTCCCCAAATAAAAAATGGTTGTGGTTAAGTGTTATTACTCACTGAGCTAGCGACTCATTCCCCGCTAATTTTTTTTTTTTACAAAGACAGCAGTTGACGCAGGCGAGGATTTCGTTAATTAGAGCGCACATGTTGAAAATTCTTTGTGAGCCTCGCACTTGTTCGCGTGGGCAGAGATTTTCATCAATTGTTATGGTCTTTCTTTGAATTCTTAGAGTCGCTCCATAGTCATTCTTTTAGTGTCATGCGTATTATTTTGCTATTAGTCTTATGTTGAGTATCGTTCTGTAGTATTAAAGTTGGAGATAATTAGTATTTTTGGTTGCTAGTTGGTTGATTAGCAATGGTGGAGACTTCTGTTTTGTTAAAATTGATAAGTTGTCCATTGTTTGGTATAATATTAGGATGTTTGGTTACTGATTGAGACAGGGAAATTTTTGGAATGGTCCAAAAACAGGGAAAACTCTGCCCGATTTTCTGTAAAATTTTCGATGAGGCTTACTTAGGAGCACTTGCTCCCAAGCACCGGTCACGATCCTAAATTGGGTCGTGACATGATCTCTCATCTTTCTCACTTTTACTTCACAATTCACTTCGCAACTCGAGCCAATGCTCTAGAGGTTCAATTATCACTTATACTTTCACAATTCATTATACAACTTGAGCCAACGCTCCTCAATGTTCATAGGTCACAATTCTTTCCACAAACTTTACATAACAATAGAAACCTTCACCAAGGCATGAATAATACAACGAAATCATGGAAATCACAATATAAGACTCACGGTCATGCTCGACACCAACGTATAGATACTCGTCACCATGCCTATACGTTGTACTCAACAAGAAACAAATAGCAAATATGACATAACTCCTAATCCCTCAAGCTAAGGTTAGACCAAACACTTACCTCGAACTTCCACGGCCAACTCAAGCCTCAAACACTGCCTTTCCTCTCGAACTCGGCTCCAAATCAATTGTATCTAGACATAATCGACTTAATAACATTAATAAATGCCAAACAATCCAATTCCAATGCTTAATTATAACTTTCTAATCATTCATTCCAAAAACCCAAAAATTGACCCCGGGCCCGCTTGGTCAAAACACGAGGTTCAGACCAGAACCCGATCACCCATTCACCCACGAGCCCATATATAACTATTTCCAAAATTCGACCCCAAAACGAGGTCTAAATCACAGTTAATCAAAAGCCCTAACTCTGCCCAAATCCCTAATTTTCTACATTTAAGAACATGATTTAAGCCTAGAAATCTAGTGGGTGTTGATAAAAATGGAAGAAAATAAGTCAAAGATTACATACCCAAGAGGTTATGGTGAAGGAGTTCTTCAAAAATCGCCCAAGAGGTGTAGAGAAGATGAAGTTTGTGAAAAGTAATGAAAATCCCGTAATGTGTTCTGTTTTTGAAACTTAAAATAACTGGGCGAAATTGGTCATCGCGTTCGCGACAGGTTCATTGCGTTTGCGATGGGTTAGGCCTGCTAGGCCTTCGCGTTCGCGAAAGACGGCTCGCGTTCGCGGAGAAGTGACCCCTCGAGCCTCCGCGTTCGCGTCCATGTGGTCACGTTCGCGTAGGTATAATACCCCTCCCACTACCCAGGCTCAATTAGCCTTCGCGTTCGCGTTACCAGGCCCGTGTTCGCGAAGGGAAGACCCCCCAAAGCTTCGCGTTCGCGACCTGGGTTACGCGTTCGCGTAGAAGGAATTTTCCTTCAACATAAACAACACATCGCGTTCGCAAGGTTCCTCCTGCGAACGCGAAGAAGAAAGTATCAGTACACCAGAAACTGGAAAGACCTGCAACTTTTGAGTTCCAACAACCTTCCGAAACACACCCGAAACTCACCTGAGCCCTCGGGGCTCCAAACCAAACATACGTACTAACTCAAAAACACCATATGAACTCATCCGTGCGATCAAATCGCCAAAATAACATCATTAACATCGAATTAAACCTCAAAATCAATGTATTATTTCAAACTTCTTAAAACATCAAATTTTGCAATTAAGGTCCGAATCACGTCAAACGGATTCCGTTTCTTACCAAACTTCACAGTATTATCTTAAACCACATATAAGACCTATACCGGGCGCCGGAACCAAAATACGGGCCCGATACCAACATGTTCTGATCAAAATTCATTTCCAAATCCTTTAAACAATTTCAAAAAACAATTTTCTTTAAAAATTTATTTCTCGGGCTTGGGACCTCGGAATTCGATTCCGGGCATACGCCCAAGACCATATTTTCCTATGGACCCTCAGGGACCGTCAAATCACGGGTCCGGGTCTGTTTACCCAAAATGTTGACCGAAGTCAA
>NW_017675806.1:56096-59397 GCF_001879085.1 Nicotiana attenuata
AACATCTAACTACCTCAGCTATAACCAAACTTGTTCCAACATCTAACTACCTCAGCTATAACCAAACTTGTTCCCCGAGAATAACCATAATCCTTACCCAACACAAAGAATCATCAACCTAAGCATCCGTAATATCAATTAAGAACACAATGCAAAGGAACCACAACTCAACAATAGCCCGGCAAGGGGGCAACATAATGATCTCTCCTCTTTCTCACTTTTACTTCACAATTCACTTCGCAACTCGAGCCAATGCTCTAGAGGTTCAATTATCACTTATACTTTCACATTTCGTTATACAACTTGAGCCAACGCTCCTCAATGTTCATAGGTCACAATTCTTTCCACAAACTTTACATAACAATAGAAACCTTCACTCCAAGGCATGAATAATACAACGAAATCATGGAAATCACAATATAAGACTCACAGTCATGCTCGACAACAACGTATAGATACTCGTCACCATGCCTATACGTTGTACTCAACAAGAAACAAATAGCAAATAGGACACAACTCCTAATCCCTCAAGCTAAGGTTAGACCAAACACTTACCTCGAACTTCCACGGCCAACTCAAGCCTCAAACACCGCCTTTCCTTTCGAACTCGGCTCCCAATCAATTCTATCTAGACATAATCGACTTAATAACATCAATAAACTCCAAACAATCCAATTCCAATGCTTAATTATAACTTTCTAATCATTCTTTCCAAAAACCCAAAAAATTGACCCCGGGCCCGCTTGGTCAAAATACGAGGTTCGGACCAAAACCCGATCACCCATTCACCCACGAGCCTGAATATATAAGTAGTTTCAAAATTCGAACCCAAAACGAGGTCTAAATCACAATTAATCAAAAGCCCTAACTCTACCCAAAAATTCTAATTTTCTACCCTTAAGAACATGATTTAAGCATAGAAATCTAGTGGGTGTTGATAAAAATAAAAGAAAACAAGTCAAGGATTACCTACCCAAGAGGTTATGGTGAAGGAGTTCTTCAAAAATCGCCCAGGAGGTGTGGAGAAGATGAAGCTTGTGAAAAGTAATGAAAATCCCGTAATGTGTTCTGTTTTTTAAACTTAAAATAACTGGGCGAAATTGGTCATCGCGTTCGCGACAGGTTCATCGCGTCCGCGATGGGTTAGGCCTGCTAGGCCTTCGCGTTTGCGGAAGACGGCTCGCGTTCGTGGAGAAGTGACCCCTCGAGCCTCCGCGTTCGCGTCCATGTGGTCGCGTTCGCGTAGGTATAATACCCCTCCCACTGCCCAGGCTCAATTAGCCTTCGCGTACGCGTTACCAGGCCCGCGTTCGCGAAGGGAAGACCCCCCAAAGCTTCGCGTTCGCGACCTGGGTTACGCGTTCGCGTAGAAGGAATTTTCCTTCAACATAAATAACACATCGCGTTCGCGAGGGTCCTCCCGCGAACGCGAAGAAGAAAGTATCAGTACACCAGAAACTGGAAAGACCTGCAACTTTTGAGTTCCAAAAACCTTCTGAAACACACCCGAAACTCATACGAGCCCTCGGGGTTCCAAACAAAATATACGTACTAACTCAAAAATACCATATGAACTCATCCGTGCGATCAAATCTCCAAAATAACATCATTAACATCGAATTAAACCTCAAAATCGACGAATTATTTCAAACTTCTTAAAACATCAAATTTTGCAATCAAGGTCCGAATCACGTCAAACGGATTCCGTTTCATACCAAACTTCACAGTATTATCTTAAACCACATATAAGACCTGTACCGGGTGCCGGAACCAAAATACGGGCCCGATACCAACATGTTCTGATCAAAATTCATTTCCAAATCCTTTAAACAATTTCAAAAAACAATTTTCTTTAAAAATTCATTTCTCGGGTTTGGGACCTTGAAATTCGATTCCGGGCATACGCCCAAGTCCCATACTTTCTTACGGACCTTTCGGGACCGCCAAATCACGGGTCCGGGTCCGTTTACCCAAAATATTGATCGAAGTCAACTTAAATGCATTTTAAGCCAAAATTTCAATATTTTCACAGATTTTTTTTTCACATAATAGTTTTTCGGCTACGCGCCCAGACTGCTCACGCAAAACGAGGTGAAGCTAAAAGAGGTTTTTAAGGCCTCGAAACGTAGAATTCATTTTAAAAACAAGTGATGACCTAAGAGGTCATCACAGTTCACCCTCTTTAAGCTACACCAAGCTTAAAATTTAGCTACACCAAGCTTAAAGCCCAACATCTCCTCCAAAATCAATTGCGTTTTTAAAATACTCAGTCTTTGTCTGTTCTCTAAATTATAATTTTAGAAAATATTTATTTACAATAATAAAATTCAAACACACACACATATATATAGAGAGAGGGAGAGAGAATAAAGAGAAAGTGAAATTTAAATATGTACTTAATACGTAATATTAAACTAATAATCGTAAAATGCAACGATAAATTTTGTTACGAATTCATAACAGTACAATTCTAGTTAAATTTAATGAACTTTAATTATATAATTTGTAATAAGATATATAAATTGGTAAAACACATAGGTAAAGATAAAATTATATCTTATATAAGATAAGACAATCTATATCTATCTCTATCTATCTATCTATCTATCTATCTATCTATCTATCTATACTATACTATATTAAAAGCACGAAGGCCTTAGCGAAATGTTGTTCGCCTTTTTTACCTCTTAAAATATATTTCACATTGGCCAAAATTGTAATTTAAATGATTTTCCTAATATTTAGGAATCTAAGATTACCTAAAATTTTGGTTATTAAATATTTTCTTATTTGAGTTAAATAAAAACTCCTAATATTTAGGACCGTAAATTATATTAAGATTTTACCTTGTATAATATCTTTCATATTAATTTTCTTAACATTTATGTTACTTTTAGAAGAATACATAACCTACTATATATCCTATACTTCTGATAAACATATGAAGGAATACTTCAATAACCCAACTTTTTGTTTCTTTTAGAAGAACAAGCAGCGACTTCACAAATGTAGTCAATGTACAAATGGTTGGCTTCAAATTTCGGATTTTAAGTCCTTGATACTAACGGGAAAAAAGTTCTTGATTTCTGGTATAATATTTCTCTAAAGTTATATATTTTTACAAAATTATACTAATTACCATTTATCCAATATAAGAACAAAAAAATTAATCAATCATTCTGTTTAGAACTTCCTATATAGATAATACATTTAACATAATATTGGGACTACTTTCATACTTATACAACATTTTCTGTTTATTGATGTTTTTATAATATACAAAAATTATATATATATATAT
>NW_017675807.1:0-1289 GCF_001879085.1 Nicotiana attenuata
CTAAGTCTATAAAATTAGTCCAACAAGGAATTGGGGCGTACTCAAGAGAATTGATAGCCCCAATTAAAGGGTTAAACCGAGAGATCGTAATACCCGACTTGAACCTAGATTGCTTGCACAAATGATCATACCCAATTGATCTTGAGAAAGTCAATTAGGGCAAAATCACTCGAACTACCAAGAGGTATAGAGTGAGTAGAATCGTGCAATGGTTATATCGTAATCCCCAAATATGACAACCTAGCCTTAGACACGAGAACCCGTCAAGTATCCACCTAGGCGAAAGTCACTCCCCTAGTGCCTTTTAACTAATTAGACAATCTTCAATAGTCTCCTCTTAGCTTAATTTAGCATCTTAGTAGTATAAGTTTAGAAGTAATATCAAAACCAAAAATGTTTAGAAGTGCAATTAGGAACAATTACGCAACTCTAGCTTAGATAGAAACTCAGTTCCAATCTCTAGCTCCCTGTGGAAATCGATCCCGACCTTCTCGGGTAAAAGCTGCTTCGACCTCTCTTGCTACTTTATAGTAGTACAGGGTTGGCCTCGATCACTTTTTGGCGCCGTTGCCGGGGAGCTAACGGTCTTTATTATCTATCTAAGTAGTTTTGTGAGTTGTTCCTTTTTTCCTTCTTCGTTACTAATTTGTGTGTGCCACAACTTCAGGTGCAAAATGGCAGCAAACAACAATGACCCTCTTGGCAATGTGGTTGCGGGGGAGGAGGTAGATGATATTGGAGACGATGAGATGCCTCTTGTACCTCAAGGACAACGTAGAGGCCGCCAGGCCAATGCAAATGAAAATATTCCAGACCCTCCTCCGCCACCCCCAAGAGTGGCCCCTCGAGTTCTTCCCAACTAAGGCTATGCTAGTGCAATTGTCCCGCCCCTGATCCGGGCGGGCAATTTTCAAATTACCAATGTGATGCTGACAATGTTGGAGCAGCGGGGGTATTTCACGGGTGCTCCCACTCAGAATGCTTACAAATATCTCAAGGGGTTCGTGGATACCTATTGGGGGAGCAAGCAAACCAATATGTCCGAGGATGCACTTCGATTGAGACTCTTCCCATTTTCACTTAGAGGGAAGGCATTGGATTGGCTTGAGCGACTTCCCAACCATCCATCACTACTTGGGATGAGTTGGCAGATAAGTTCATTGCCAAAATTTTCTCACCAGGGCACATGGCAGCATTAAGGGACGAGATCTTAGCTTTCAAGCAGGAGCCTACCGAATCATTACACGAGATTTGGGAGAGATATAGAACCATGATGAACGGAATTCCCC
>NW_017675807.1:6807-34660 GCF_001879085.1 Nicotiana attenuata
ATGGTTTGCGGACATTGCTAATTTCCTTGTGACTGACATCACCCCGTGTGAGCTCTCTTCTAACCAAAGGAAGAAGCTCAAACGGGACAGTCTGGACTTCTATTGGGACGAGCCATACTTGTTCAAGATTTGCACCGACGGTGTGATCCGGAGGTGTGTACCTGAGGAGGAGCAATTTAGCGTCCTAGAGGCTTGTCATTCCTCCCCCTATGGTGGCCATCATGGAGGGGCGAGGACGGCTTCGAAAGTTCTAAGTTTTGGTTTTTATTGGCCAACCTTGTTCAAAGATGCAAGTGATCTAGTAAATAGGTGTGATCAATGTCAACGAGCAGGCGGGATTTCCAAGAAAGATGAGATGCCTCTAAACACCATTCTTGAAGCTGATATCTTTGATGTATGGGGCATCGATTGTATGGGCCCTTTTGTAATCTCGGGTGGAAACACTTACATTCTTGTAGCAGTTGATTATGTCTCAAAATGGGTTGAGGTCATGTCCTTGCCCAACAACGAAGCTAGGAGTGTGGTGGCATTTCTAAAGAAGTGCATTTTCACAAGGTTTGGCACGCCTCGAGCAATTATTAGTGATGGAGGATCACATTTTTGTAAGAGAGGTTTTGATGCCTTGCTTTCCAAGTATGGTATCAACTACAAAATGTCTACGCCTTATCATCCTCAAGCAAGTGGCCAGGTTGAAGTGTTTAACAGGGAGATCAAGAGTATTTTATCCAAAACCGTCAATGCCAATAGGACCGATTGGTCTAAAAAGTTGGATGATGCTCTACGGGCTTATCGGACCGCTTACAAGACTCCAATTGGTATGTCACCGTACCGGTTGGTGTTTGGGAAAGCATGTCATCTACCAGTGGAGTTGTAGCATAAAGCCATGTGGGCCTTGAAGAAGTTGAATCTTGATTGGGATATAGCTGCTAATCTTCGGGTGGAGCAACTCAATGAGCTTGATGAATTTAGGTTCCATGCCTACTCTAGTTCATCTCTGTATAAGGATAAAATGAAATACCTTCATGACAAATATAATCGGGGCAAGGAGTTCAAGGTGGGACATTTGGTGCTCTTATTCAATTCTCGACTAAGGTTGTTCCCAGTAAAGCTGAAGTCAAAGTGGAGCGGACCATTTGAAGTAGTGTGTGTGACCCCATTTGGTGCTCTTGATTTGAAGAACAAAAGTAGGGAAGTTTTTATAGTGAATGGGCATAGGGTCAAGCACTATTTGGGGAAGTTTGATGATAGCCTTGTGGTGGCTGTTGTTCATTTCAAATGATTGGATGGTAACATGCATCGTGCCGCGACGTTAAATCAGGCGCTTCTTGGGAGGCAACCCATGTGTTTTTCTTCTTGTTTTTATTTGATTTTCATTGTAGTGTAGGACTGATTTTTGAGCTAACTGGTTGTGAGATATTACATGATTGAGTTGATGCAGTACAGGACATAATTGAAACAATGCACAGGTCTCTTAAGTTTCTAGTGCGGCCGCACTACCATTTTGTGCGGACCGCACTGGTGAGGGTAAAATATAGCCTGCCAGTGCGGCCGCACTACATTTTGTGTGGACCGCGGTCTATTTTTTTTGGTCTGCACTGGTAGGTGAGAATGGGCCCCAGGGTTTGTCTATAAATAGGGCTTGAGGGCCTCCTTTTACCCTTTTCGCACCTTTAACTCCCAGAACCCTAAAAGTCGCACCTTGGACTTGATATTCTTCATTAGCTCTCACATCTAGTACCATTACTTGCTTTTTAATAGATCAATCTTGTTAATTTTCTATTAATTTTCTGTTTTCCTGTTTTTCACTCTTTTCTTCCCTTATTTTCTTCAATTGAGTAGGTTAGGGTTGATAATTTTTAGGTTAAAATAGCCATAGATAGCTAAAATCAATGGGTAATCATGTAGAGACACTACTTAGGTGAAGAATTGGACCAAAAATCAAAATGCATAGAACCCTAATTTAGTGCCACAATTGGGTACTCAGTGCGGACCGCGGTCGTTTTTGTGCGGTCCACGGTGCCCCAGTGCGGTCCGCACTACTATTTTGTGCGGTCTGCGTTCATACCCTCCTGAACCTCAGGTTGTGCGGCCGCGGTTGATTTTGTGCGGTCCGCACTACCTCGATACAGAGAGTTGGTAGTCTGAACCCCACTCCTGTGCGGACCGCGGTTGATTTTATGCGGTCCGCGGTGACCTCAGTGCGGCCGCAGTTGATTTTGTGCGGTCCGCACTGGGTGAATCTGCAACCTATCTGCAATATTTCTTGTTCTGCCTTTGCAACTTTGTTCTTAACTAATCACAGTGATACTAACAAGCTGATTGAACTATGATTGCAGACAATGGTGAGACAACGTGGTAAACAACCAGACAGAGGAGAATCCTCCTGGGGAGGGAAGAAGAAGATGATAAAACTCACTCCCCAAGCTCGGGAAAATATTAAAAGGACAAGAAAACTGATAAAGGCTGCTGATAGAGCTGCTTCCCATTCTTCGGGGAGTGAGTATGAGCCATCAAGGGAGATTTCATCAGACTCCGTGTCAGAATACATGGAAGACTGGCCGGAGAGACTAAGCTAAGAGACACTCCTCCACCTCTCCCACAGCTTCATTATCTGGAGGGGGTGCAGTAGGTGCTGAGGAGGAAGTTGGGGAAGAACAGGAGGTAGCTGAACGAGGTGAGCCTCGGGTGGGAGGCATTGCCAGAACTAGAAAGCCAAAAGTTTGGCAAGATAAATTCGTGAGTGAGGTGGCGTATCATAAATTTCGGGAGTGGTGGCGGTGAGAAAATTGATCCCGGAGCGAAGTTTTGTTGTCAAAGACTTGTTACCTTATAATCCCGACGTGCTGAGGCAGTTTAGGACACGAGTGGGCTGGGAACATTTTCTAGAAGAGTGTATAGATGCAAACGAACACATGGTCAAGGAGTTTTACTGCAATGTAGCCCACATCGAAAAGGGCTCCAAAGTGACCAAAGTTCGGAATCTGAAAGTGTTATTTGAAGGGAAGTACATCAATGAATACCTTGGCTTTAATGAAGAGGACGAGACCCTGTACATGGCAGAGTTGGAAATGGATGAGGAGGTCCGTCCATGGTTGGCACAATACCTGGCAATCCCAGGTACCACCCCTGACTGGTTGACTGCAGGAGTCAAAATTCTGAGACGGAGTTTAAACTTTGAGGCACGGGGGTGGGAGACTTTTGTATGCAGCAGGTTGGACCCCACGATACATGACAACACCATTCCTCTTTCTCGGGATGATTTGGTTGCTTTTATCATGGAAGGGTACCCCATTAACGTGGGAAATGTGATGTCCAGAATTATCTCTATAGTGGGTGCGGAGCATGACCGGAACTATCCTTTCCCCAGCACCCTCACTATGTCATAGTCAAAGCGAAGGCCCCTTTCTCTTGGTACAACATGCAGGGGGATGATAACCCCAAGAGCAAGACCTTCAAGGGTACAGCTACTACTACAATTGGCCAGTCTGAAGAGCCAGTTGTGGTAGTGGCTCCTGCTAAGCCTACTTCCACTTTCACATATGTCCCTCCCGGTCCATCCTCATCTACTGCCATCCTGCTGGCCCATCCACCTCAGCAGGTCCGAAGATTCCATCTTCCCGGGCCCATCCTATTACTACCCACAGATTGAGCCAGGCACTTATGAGTATCAACAACTAGATACAGACTACCTCATCCAAGTTATCCATTTTGACCACCACTGTTGAGGCTCAGTCGACTCCTCCAACTCCATAGGTTCCACAGTCCATAGAGGATGCTCTTAAGGAGATGTTAGAAAACCAGAAGAAAATCCTCGACAACCAGAATAAGCTTGCTGAGGTAGTTGATTCACACAAATAGGCTCTCAAGGAGCATGCTAGGGAGCACAAGAAGCTAAGGATGACACGGGCCTCCAAGGAGTCCGTGAAGGAGCTTAGAGCGGATGTTGACAGAATGAAGGCAGATCACCTGCCTTTAGACTTATTGCTCCAGGACCCAGTACCAGCAGTTCATCCACAGCCGAAGCAGTCTCAGAGGCCTCCCAAGAGGAGGAGGATGATTCCAAGAGCAGATGATGCAGTCATCCAGTTGGCCGACCCAACGGAGGCTTCCTCTTGTCAGCTACCGGATGTATCTCAGGAGCCTGTCCAGGTCCAGGCCCAGGTCCCAGCAGCGGAGCAGCAGGCCACAGGGAACCAGTCTGAGGTTCCCGAGCACAGCGAGGACCCAGGGACCACTCAGGAGCCTATGCAGACAGGCAGGCCATAGGGATTTTCTATATCCTTCCTTATCATCTTTTTGATGCTTTATTTTTGTTAGTTGGCATTGGGGACAATGCCCGCTTTCATTTGAGGGGGTAGGCCCTACTTTTTGCTTCATGAACTCATTCAGATGACTGTATATATATTTTTGGATACTTTTTATGCTTTCTTGATTTTTCATCTTTGGTCTGTATATATATATATATATTTTTTTTTTAGCAAATCCACTAGACGATGTGCCTAGGGCCAGTTTTATTAATAATTAAAAAAAAGAAACCACATAGGAAGAGTACAAATAAGGGGGACAATAGCACCGGTAGTGTTGCCTCTATGCCTTGGCTATATAATCACTCCTCAACGCCTCACATTGCCTTATGATGGCATCCTCATGTAGGGGATCATGGTGTAGCTACCGGCAAAGTCTCACGAGGGCATATAATCTCATAGCCGTTTGGATATCTTCCCAAAGGCCCATGAGCGAACACATACTGGGCTAAACCTTACCTTGCTAATCCTATTGAGGCATAAAAGTACCTGATCTACTTGCAAGCATGAAGACAATACGAACTACTAATAACTAAGTAGTCTATGATCATCACAGAGTTTATAACATACTCTATGATGATATTACAAATGATGATGCTTAAGAAGTGATAAAATAGAACAATATAAAAAATTTAGTCTTGCCCCTCATTTTTGAACCTTGTGCACTCTTCAATGTGTATCTCCTTGGCTTCTTCTTCAAACCTCTTGAATATATATGAAAAATGCATCATTTCTTTTTGGAGCGATTGGACCTCGTTGATGTGGTTGAGGCAGCCATTTTTTACTTTGCAACTCTCATTGGAGGTTTCCTAATGACAACCTCTTGTGTTACCTTGCCGTCCCAGCTATGTTGTCTCTCGTGTGCTTCTTCTTGTTTTTGGTGGATCCACTTCTCATATGTCTAGGTGAAAGATCTCCCTCCCTAGCTACATTTTTAAAGGAAGCATCAAGTAATTCTTCCTCTTCCCCTTCTTCATAAAAATCAAGCCACACATCAATACCAAAAGCTTCAGTAGCATCTAATCCAGGAACTAAAGCTCCTTGCCCATGCCTCAAATTATCCAGCGCTCTCAATGTATCTATATCATGAGAAACAAGAGCATGGAGGATATTGGTAGGTGTCAAATTGTATTTTGCAGCCATTGCACTTGAACTTCCAGTAGAATAAACGTTGTGCATAGATGACAAAACTGTTGCGCTTAGTGCACGTTGCTGCCCAGATTTTGCGACCTCTTTGACAGCTTGTATTGTCGAACTAACATCCTCCAAAGATGCTACAATTTGCTGCTGCTTGGATGGTACAAAAGCAGGAGCATTTGGACTTAATCCTCTCCTCTTTGGCCCGCTATCTGTGGAATTAGAAACCTGCTCGCTTTGCACCTTTGCTGCCCCGTCCTTTGATGGAGAAGTTGCTGAAATTTGAGCTACCTCATTGTCAGTATCATCGTGTATGCTATCTGCATAATCTTCCTCCTCCTCTTGAACTCGCTCAGCCCAAGTCTTGCGATGAACACCAATTGCACTCGTCGTACCTGTTGACAGTAGCTGCTGTCCAGATTCACCAGCATGCTCACCAAAGGGCTCCATCAGTTGTGAGGGAACCTCATAGACTAAGGTATTTAGCGTGACCAAAGGTGCCTTAACCTTTGGAATTGTATTCAACAACATAGATGCTTGAGCATCCTTCACCATTTTAGCTAACTCCGAACTGGAAATATGCAGTGTTGGTGTGGCTGCCACTGCCTCTTGCTCATCAACTAGATCAATTTCTTTCGAACCAACAAGCTGTCCACCTGTATGCTGAGAAAAGATCTGTTGTTCTGGACTTCCTGGAGATTTTGGCATCCCAAATTTTGAAGCTGCCTCGCGATCACGCTGTTGCATAGTCGTCGCAATATCATCCAAAATAGGTTCATCCATCAGAACCTACTGTATACTCTTCCCCTCCTTATTCATCACATGTTCCTGCTCGTTTCTCAAGGCATCAAAAGAGTTAGAAAATTCAATGTTCTTTGGTGTTGTAGCCTGCTCTTTCACCCCTGAAGATCTTTTAGTAGATGATCTATTTACCACTCCTTGCCTCTGTTCCAGCTGCGCACGTTAGTATTGTTTGGAGATCCTTTTTTGCTGGACACCATTGTCCAGTTTTTAGCTTTTTCCTCCGCAATATTATCACTCTTTACACCTTCCTTCAAAGCATCAGTAGCTTCAACTATACATGTTCCTTTCTTCTTTGCACCTTGTACTTGCTGAATATTTTTTTGCTCCTATTAAACATCAATGTGCCCAACAACTGGTTTAACATTTGTAGTAGCTACACTACCCAATACATCAACATCTTCAATTTCTTGATCCTCATCTTGCACTGCTGTATCTTGTGTAACAGTAGCTTTGATAACCCAGCGTTAGGTCGACTACTAATTCTATTCAGCGCAACATTAGCCTCCAATTGTGAATCTACAGGACCTGGTCGTTTATCAACTTTATCACCTTGCCCTATCTCTGCTACTGTTGCATTATATTTGTCAAAAATTGCTCGAACAGTTGCAGCTAATGCACTATCATCCATCATCTGCTGAAGCTGCCCAGATTCAATAGGTGAACCTTTAGACTCCCCAGCTAAACCTCAATCAAGCACCATATTTTTTGAAGCCTGCAAGTCCTGAGCAACTCTAGCAAGGGCTTAAGCAACTGGAACAATTGCAACAGAAACAGGATGTTGCCCTGCATCACAAGAACCAACCTTATCAGTTGCATTAACAGTAGTTGATTGAGGACCGTCAACTGGAATATCGGCACGACTTGATACATTAGCTTTTTATTGCGACTTAGCATTTAAATAATCCCTAGCATCCCCTTGTAATTTTTCCACCTTGCTCATCCCCTCAGCCAAAGCCAAAACTTCAGCAGGCAGTACACGATCATTATCAACAGTGCTATCGATCAAATTTTCCTCTTGTTGCATATCATCATTCGCCCTATTCCTTTTAGTCAATGAACGACAATCTTCACTAGCATGTCCTTGTCGTTTGCACACATTACAATACGATGGAATATTATCAAATATAAACTCCTGTATATGCTCAATAACCTTACCAGATTTCTCATCGATAAATTGTAACTTCATATTTTTGGGATGCTTGTCAAAGAGATCAAGAACTACCTTAACTCTAGCTGTGCTAGGTCTAGTCCTAGCTTGTGTGGCCTTGTCTATGGCAATAGGTTTCCCCACAGCTGATGCGATTGACAGTAAAGGTTTCTTGGCGAACAGGTTCGTCGGTAATTCTGGAAATGACACCCATGCTACTATTTTTGACGTCTCAACCTTAGGGTTGTAATCTTGAGTCCATGAGAATGTACGATATTGAATTTGTTGCCCCATATACTGTAAATAACCAACCTGCTTTGAAAGAACAGTTACAAAATCGTCATGAACATCACAACGAATCAAAAGTTTTCGAAACGCGAGCAAGCCGATCAAGCAGCGACCTTTAATCCCAAATTGTGTTGAAATTAAGTTTTAGAAGTTCTTGCAATTCAGGTGCACCATATGATAGCTTCATCACCACTTCTTGGTGAACTCCTTCTTCAACAACATATTCTTCAAGTACCTTAAACGAAAACTGCATCATAAGTTCTCCATGAACAAGTTGGAAAGGTTTAAGGGCTGTTTTGATTACTGGTTGGGGTTTTGTCGTGATAAATGAAGCATATGTATTGGTTTTGAGGCTAGGATTTGTCTCTCCCACAGCTTGACTCTGGGGAGAGGGCTGCGCATCCATGGCAGCCCTTAATTCTCCATGTCTCCAAGAGAGAGAGAGAGAGGAGAGAGGAGAGAGGAGAGAAATAGGGTTTTAGTTTTGATTTTCCAACTTTGGTCTGTATATATTTTGCTACAGTTCTCGCACTTTTATTTTACTTTGGATCTGTATATAATGTTATGTTACGTTGTAGATATTCATCCCATCTATTGTATATTCAACAAATCCCCTCTTGTTTATATTCATTTATCTTTCCGCAAATTTTTCATTATTAGCTTCTTAGTTGTGATTCGTAGCTTCTTATTTTGAAATTTGCAATAAGCCTTTGGTTTTCTTAATGCCACGGTTCTTTCCAAAGGTGGAGTGTTGTGTGAACCGGGTGGCTCTTCCCAATGATAGATGGCATGACAACCTTCTTAAGGGTGTGAGTCCGTTTTTCTTTTTGTTTTTGGTAGTTAATAGTTAAGGGTGCCTCGAGCAAAGCTTCACATAGGCCTAACACATTTGCCTTTGATCTTATGGTCAAAGACAATTTGTTGTGTTTAGGATGGTGAAAGTCGTGACCTTGAGACTGTTGTATTGGCCGATAATCATCAAGTGGTTTTTCGGGACCATTATGATCTTAAATCTTATCTAAGGTCGTTGTGGGCCCCCAACTCTGTGTCTTTAGCAATCCCATAGCTTGTGTGGTGAGTAATCGTAGTGCAAGTCCAAGTCTCGAGCCATTGATCTAGAACTTGCCCTGAATGTTTGTTGATTATAGGCTCTCCTTGATCCAAATGATAGTTTGAACAATTTCATAGCTTACCAATGACAAGATCCCTAGTTAACCCTTTTGAGCCATAGACCTCTTTCTTTCAAGAACCATGATACAAGCCTATACCCGTTCTAAAAGATACCCTCTCTTGGCACCCAATCTTTCCTTTAGCACATGGCAAAAGTATAAGTTTGGGGGGAAGAGACGAGGGTTGCAACAAAGTGGTAAAAAGGCACGAAAGTGAAGAAAAGGAAAGGCAATGAAAAAGGAAGAAAAGCAAAAAGACAAAAAGGAAGTTCAATGTGAAAAAGAATAAAAAGGGATTCGAAGAAAAGCAAAGAATGAAAGGTGTTGAAAGTTGAAAAAGGAGAAAAGGTTTGAAATGCATAAGAAAGTGTGAGAATGTGTCTCTCTAACCCCTTATAAAGAAGTGAAATGACTCAAAGAGTCAAGTGAATGGATGCCAAATGAATCAAAGAAGTGCTTAAGGGAAGGTGGAACCTACTTAGACCAAAACATTTCCTACCCTGAACCAAAAGCCTTCATAATGTCTCCACAAAAGCCCTATATGATCTTAAGTTGAATGAAGCTTACATTAGTGGATACTCACATAAGGGGCAAGCATATGGTACCTAGAGCCGGACTTGTGGTTTTTTCTTGCGAGAGATGAGTGAATTCCCATTATCCTCGTTCTGAGTGCCACTATCTTAAAGGTGAGGATTGCTTAGGGAGAGTTGAGGATGTGTGAGTTTGGGTTCCACAATGACCAAAGTAATTGGAAGAAGTTCTTTGATGCGTCGAGTCAACTCTTGATGCTCTTGTGTCGCACTTGATCCATGGTGTATTAAAAGAGTAAATGTTGTTAATGATTCATTTATATTGAGGGCAATTGTTAGTCCCAATTGATGCTAGTTGAGGTTGCTTTAGGACAACAGAAAATTTCTTGGATTTTCCCTTAAGGGGTGGGTCTTATTTCGTTTGCTTGAGGACAAGCAGAAGCTTAAGTTTGGGGGAGTTGATAACTAGGGATTTTGACGCATTTTATACTCCTTCTTGCTTATGCTTTGATTAGAAATTCATACAAAATAGTCCCAAAAGGCTCACAAGTCGTGCTTCATTGCAGGTTTAATCATCAAAGTGACGAGATGTCAAAGACCGGTCAAACGGAGTGAAACTTGCACAAGTGCCAAGGACAAGGCAAGCTCGGGCTAAACAGGCCTAGTGCGGCCGCACACCATTTTGTGCGGTCCGCACTAGGAGATTCAGAGAGGCTCAATTTAAGGCCAAGAGGCAGTGCGGTCGCACTACCATTTAGTGCGGTCCGCGCTAAGATCACCGCTGCCGCAGTTCATTCTCTGCGGTCTGCGGTGAGGAGAATCAGAGAGTTGTTTTCATGGAGTTTCAAGCCTCCGCGGCCCGCGGTCCATTTTACGCGGACCGCACAAAAAGCCTCCGCGGCCGCAGTCCATTCAGTGCCGTCCGGAGAGCCCAAGTTCAGAGAGCAGGATTTTTAAGCCAAGAGTCCTAGTGCGGCCGCAGTCCATTCTGTGCGGTCCGCACTAACCCCGCAAGGGCATTTTTGTCTAGATTTTTCAGCTTAGTATAAATAGCTTCTTTTTCCATTTTTAGGGTATCAGATATTGTATTACATCAGCTGCGCTCATGGGTCGACTTTTCTTAGCCATTTTGGGCATTTTTACTTAGTTTTCATCATTGAATCTTTGTATTTAGCTTAGAAATTAATTAATATGTGTTTATCCTCTTCTATTTCTTGCTTTTCTTCTTTAATTATGAGTAGCTAGACCCCATATCTAGGGTTGTGGCTCAACCCTAGTGTGGGTAATTGATGGGTCTTGTATTTTAGGGCTAATTTGACTATGGGTGTTTGTTATTTGGGACAATTTCATGGTTAATATCTGAATTAGTGGTTGCAAACACTAGTTTGTGTTGAGTTGACTTGAGCTCTTCTTGAGAAAGAGAGCTTGTCCCCGAAATTGGTCCAACAATAAATTGGGGCGTACTCAAGAGATTGATAGCCCCAATTAAAGGGTTAAACCTCGAGAGAGTAATACCCGAATTGAACCCTAGTCGCTTGTGCAAATTTGCATACCCAATTGGTCTTGAGAAAGCCAATTCGAGAAAAATCACTCGAACCGCCGAGAGGTGTAGAGTGGGTAAATTCGTGCAACGGTTATAACATACTCCCAAAACGTGTCAAGCGTGCCTTAGATTCAAGTACCCGTCAATTGACCACCTAGGCGCTAGTCACTACCCTAGTGCCGCTTAAACCTATTTGAACAACTCGTAGCATTATAACTCTTAGTTAAATATACAATTTGTAGTTTGATAAAAGTAGAATTATAAAGAAAATCGCAAAAATGTTGAGAGGTGCAATTAAGAACACATATGCATTACTAAACTAGATAGATACTCGACTCCAATTCTAGCTCTTTGTGGATATCGATCCCGACCCAAAATCGGGTAAAAGCTATTGCGACCCTCTCTTGCTACTTTTTAGTAGTGCGGAGTTGGCCGCGATCACATAGCAAAAAAATGATCGGTTCTTTTGGTATGGCGAGACTTTACAAGTGTATGGTGGCAATACTCTTGGGTTTGATGACATGCATGACTTGGTTGAGCTAGAGGGATTCAGTTCTGATGGCTTGATTTTGTGAAAATGGGTATCGAAGAGTTCTCGATTGTTTCGACCATGTCTTGAGATGGATGTCTTCTACAGGCATGGGAAGTTTGTTTCATATTGTGATTTCTCTCCTAGACGGGGTTAAGTGAAGCTTTCTAGCTGACAGAGTGTGTATCTACTTGTGATTCAGAGTTGATAACGAGATTCTCGACTTTTTCTTATGATGGCACGATAGATACAATTCACCGTATGGAATTGAGGTAGCATGTACATGGTTGCAGTTCAGTTTCCAAGGGAAGTTCATGAATTCTAGTAAACATGGACGGTGTCAGACATTTAGAAGAATGTTGGCACTATCTGATATCTCTTGAGAAGGGTGCACATTTTAGAAGGCACATCGTGTTTTCACTTGCAGATGCATGAATAGCATTTCAATAATTGCCTCGTCGTTGACTGTTGATGCTCATATTTTGCTACGTGATGCGGATGACTCATGGGAATATCTCTGATAAAGTGATTGGGTATGAGGGACATGTTAGTCATTAGAGTGGTAAAGTTGTGATCGGATAGGGAGATTCATGCATTCTTAGGATTCGGACATTGGGAGTTCTCAAAGGCAGACTATTCCTTGGTTATGGATTGTGAAGGTATGGCAAGAGCTAGACAACGGATAGTATGTGTTATGTGCAGGTTAATGTGGACTTTTCGAAGGTTATTTACCTATTATTGGATAGTTGGAGTTAATTTGGGGGCCATTGGTAGGCCAAATAAAAATGTGTATTCTATATCGGATCAGGTTTGTGTACTCAGCACAACTATTGTTAAGGAGTATGTCATCGACTAGAGTTTATCTTATTTATGACCTGATATGTTCCATGTGTTACTCTCTTATGATATGATTGGTTGTGAGACTATTGACTGTTTACACGTATATTGTGGTTTTGCCTGGGCCTTGTGGTGATGTTTGAGCGATATAGCTCTTGTGATGCCAAATTGATTATTTCACTTGGTCGTGTTTCTCATGTTTGTGGTATATGGTTCTATTCGTACCTCCATGGTTATGGTCATGCACTTTGCATTCTTCCTGTTGATACACACGTTTTTGGTAGGTATGAGAATTTTAGAAATGGGTATTCCATGTGGACCGGTATGTTTGGATCGGGTTACGTGTTTTAGTGAAGTTATGTTAGGATATGATTCCTTGTGCTTAATTTGTGTGTTTTGTTTCTCCCTTGTGGGATGGGATCATAACATTTTGCCTTAGTGGTTGTATCTATTGATCTTGTTGGATGGTTCTTTTATTTTGTTCTCCTTCCATCTTTTATTATATTCGATTGTTTCTTGTTGTGTGTGGATTGCGTTGTATGTGGCTCTAGGTGGCATTTCGTATGGCATGTCGGTCGAGCATCTTGTACTGGGGGAGATGAGGTTATTGGACCTAGGAGTAGTATAATCGAATTTGGATAAGGTACACTTGGAGATGAATGTCGTTAGTCAACTTAGAATCTGGCAATAGTTCTTGTTGGGCGACAAAACTCCACGTCTTGCTGATTTGATGGGTTGTGATGAGTTTCTACATGTTTCATTCTTTATTAGCATTGTTGTGAAGGTTTGGGACAATGTTCTATTTGATGTGAGGTATATTATCGGTACCAAGTTTGCTAATGAGCATCTATTATGGTCAAAGGTACTGCTACAAACATATGAGCGATGGGGTACGTCATGTGATTATATCTTGGAGTATGATTATGGCTTGATGTTTTAGGACCCTTTGGTCAAAGGAAAGGGTACTTCTTGGATTCGGATTGCGTTCCAACATGCCAGTAGTTGTAGGTGTGGCCACACCAACTCGTTTACACTTATGCAATGTATATGCGAGAACCGGTTCTTATAAGAAATTTCGGATGGTCGAATTTAGTTTTAAGGCTTATGGACTAATGTCAAATAAAGAATCTTCAGCAGGTTGTGTCAACGGGCTTATATGATTTGAGGTTACATGGGATCATCCATAGGTATGTTTATGAGTTTATACAATAATTTGATCCCTTTGGAACAAGTCTTGGAAAGTTCGAGGATGAAAATATATTTAAGTGGGGGCGAATGTAACGACCCGAACAATTATTTTGAGAATTGTCATTCCATTCGGTGGTTTGAGGTCTTGATTAGCTTCATATTATGTATTATGACTTTTTTGTACAGTTGGTTTCGATGTCCGAGAGGTTCGGGGTTGATTTAAAAGAGAATGTTTCCATTTTGGAGGCTTAAAGTTTAAGAGTTGACCAAGGTTTGGCTTTTGTGTGAACGGTATTGGATTTGTATTTTGATGGTTTCAATAGGTTTGTATGCTCATTTTGGACATAGTCGTATGTCCAGATTTGTATTTGGATGTTTCTAGAAGGTTTCGGCCCTATTTGGCAAAAGTTGGCAATTTGATGATTTAGAAAGTTTATAGGTTTGATTGGGAGTTGACATCGTTGTTATGGTGTTCGGATTGTTTTTTGGGAGTTAGAATAGGTTAGTTATGTTAGTTGGAACTTGTGTGCAAAATTTTGAAGTAACTTCAAGTTGCTTAGATGTGGTTCTACATGAATTTTGAAAGTGGGAAGTTTGATTAGTTCATCAAGCTTGAATCGAGGTGTGAGTTGTAGTTTTCATGTTGTATTTAGTTATTTGAGACCTCAAGTAGGATCGTGTAATGTATTTGTACTTGTGGGTACGATTAGATGGGGTCCCTGGGGCTTCAGGAGTTATTCAGGGTGGTTCTGGACCATTTTTATGATGTTTGGAGTTGTTGGTTTTTGATTCCTTAGATATTCATTGTGATCGCGAAGGCATTGACGTGATCGCACAGTGTATGTTGGGAGCTGCGGCTTTATGAATTGCGTTTTCAACAAGGTATCACGTTTGCGAAAGTTTAGAGCTTGTAGGTCTTCGTATTCGCATTGACGTGATGCGTTCGAGTAGAGGTGAGGTGAGAAGTGGTAATTTTGTCTCTCGCATTTGCAATGTTCAAGCTTATTGTCTTCTGCGATCAACATGAGTCTGATGCGATTGCATAGCTGGTTCTAAGGGCGGCTGTGATTCTGTGTTTCGCGATCGCGTGGCTATTGGCTGCAATCCTGAATGCTACTCATGGACCAGATCTATAAGTTTTTATACTTGAGGGTTTTACTCATTTTATCACATTTAGAGAGTAGGAACTCAAATTGAGGCAATTTTCACTCACCTGGATTGGGTAACTGTTCTTGACTCGAAGTTGATGCTTTTTCATGATTCCATCTTTTATTTTGGCATTTGAGTAGTGAATTTAAAAGAGGAAAATTGGGGGGGGGGGGGGGGTGGCAAACTTTTCTATGGTTAATAAATAGGTTTTAAACACCAATTCAGAGTCGGATTTGGATGTAACTTGTATGGTTAGACTCATACTCGAATGTTTTGACAAAATTTGTGAGTTTTGTCGAGTTTCGGGATGCGGACAGGGGTTGACTTTTTGGTTGACTTTATGTATTTGATTAAAGATTCAACCATTATCATTTGGTTTGATTCTTATGGCATTATTTTTGATGTTATTGAGTTATTTTGGCTAGATTTGAGCCGTTCGGGAGTCGATTCACGTGAGAAGGCATTTAAAGAGCAGTGATATAGATTGTTTAATGAAAATATCTTGCCTATCTTTGTGTGGGGAATAACCCTTACCTATTTGTGTTATGTAAAAAGCAACGTGTACACGAGGTGACGAGCGTGTACACAGGTGCTACATGTGGCTTGTGATCGGGTTAGACCATAGGCTATTAATATGCCTTAATTTGGGGATGTATTGTATATGAAACATGATTGATCACTTTGTGGCTATGTGAACATGATCTCTTAAGTTGTTTTAGCCGTAGTAATACTTTATTTGTTAAATAACCATCCGTCTTTTACTATTTTTCATGTCCTTGTGCACTTAGTTGATAAATTATGAACTCATATCCATTATAAAAACTTTGGCATTCTTGTTTTGTGATTGTTGTGGCATTTGTTGACATGCTGAGGGGATTCTTTGGGTATTGGCATGTCACGACCCTAACCCTGAACCCAGTCGTGATGGCGCCTCTCGCGAAGATAAGGCCAGCCATTTCAACCCAATTCATCTTTTAAAACAGTTAACAAACACATACTAGTCTAAAACATGATTTACTGACACTGAATAGCGGAAATATCAATAAAAATGCGGAAAATCTAACCCGACACAGCCCTAACCGGGGTGTCACAAGTCACGAGCATCTATGAACCACAATACAGTCTGCTAAAGTCATAAACTACTACAATTGTTTGGAAAGAACAGGAATGATAGCGAGATAGAGACACGGGGCTGCGGACGTCAACAGCTACCTCGTAATCTCCGAAGAAGCCCGCCTTGAACTGGAGGAAATCAACACTCCGGAGCGGAACCAGCTACGCCTGAATCTGCACACAGGGTGTAGGGAGTAAAGTGAGTACTCCAACTCAGTGAGTAACGAATATAAATAATGACTGAAAGTAAGAAAACATGAAAAGCACAAGACAGTCTATAATGAAGCAGTAAAATCATTTATAATCAGGAAAACCAGTAAGAATCAGGAAAAAGGCTCTTTAAACCAGTAAACACGTAATTGACAGATAATTATGATAAAGTAAACAAATAAAAGTTCGCCCCTCGGGCACAGTAACACCACATCCGCCCCTCGGGCAACATCTCACAACGGTAACAGCCCCTCGGGCTCAATCTCACATCATAATGGGTACCCGCGCTCACTGGGGGTGTGCAGACTCCTGGAGGGGCCCCTTACGATCCAAGCGCAATAACAAGCCATCTCGTGGCATCAAATCTAGGCCCTCTGCCTCATATCAATCAAGCCACCTCGTGGTGAACATATCTCAAGCTCTCAGCCTCCAATCAGTATCAGTATCTCCTCACAATATAGGCTCTCGGCCTTACTTAGTCAAAAATCATCACAAGCCCCTCGGGCAATAGTAAAACAGTATTTCCCAGCCCAAACATCATTTAAAATATCATTTAAATCTCAAACTGAGTAAAAACGGCTGAGTAGTAAAATAGTGGAATTTAATATGACTGAGTTCAAGTAGTAAGTCAAAACATTGAGGACATATATCAAATAAATGCCCCGAAGGGTTCAAGTAGTTGGCACGAATCCCAAATATGGCATTCAGCCCAATAAACGATGATAACAAATAGTTTTAAATCAAGTACGCGGTAAAATCATCAATCGGGACGGACCAAGTCCAAATCCCTAATAGTACATGATCACTGCCAACTCCGCACCACTAAAAAGTAGCGAGATAGGGTCACAATAGCTTTTACCTGATTTTGGGTCGGGATCGAATCCACAGAGAGCTAGGATTGGAGTTGAGTATCTATCTAGTTTAGAATCATGTAATTGTTCCAAATGTCACTTCCAACATTTTTGGGTTTTTCTTTTATAAACTACTATTATAAAACTACTAATTAGAATTGAAACTAGATTACTCTAAGAGATAATTGCTAAGAGTTGTATCTAATGGATTAAGGGACACTAGGGTAGTGACTTTCACCTAGGTGGCTAATTGACGGTTAATTGCTTCTAAAGTTTGATGGACATGATTGGGGAAATATGTATAACCGTTGCACAATTTTACCCACTCTCACACCTCTCGGTCGAGAGAGTGATTTTGCCCAATTGACTATCTCGAGACCAAATGGGTAGGAAAATTAGCTCAAACAACTAGGGTTCAAGTCGGGTAATTACTCTCTCGAGATTTAACCCTTTAATTGGGACTATCAATTCTCTTGAGTCCATCCCAATTCCTTGTTGGGTCAATTTTGGAGACTTAGGCTCTCTTTCTCAAGAAGATCCAAGTCAACTTAGCACAAACTAGTGTTTGCAACCAATAATTCATAAATTAAACCATAAAATTGACCCAAATAACAAACACCCATAATCAATCTAACCTTAAATCACAACACCCATCAATTACCCACACTAGGGTTGAGCCACAACCCTAGCTAATGGGTTTAGCTACTCATGCTTGAACAAGAAAATAGAGAAATAGATGAAGAAGAAGACATATTAATTAAACACTAAAGTAAAATACAAGAATCTATCGTTAAAACTAAGCTAAGATGCCAAAAATGGATACAGATGATGTTCACACGAGCGCAGCTGCTAAAATAAAATAACTGATTATATCTGATGCCCTAAAAATGGAAAAGGGTTCTATTTATACTAAGCTGGAAAAACTGGACCAAAATGCCCCTGCGGGGTTAGTGCGGGCCGCACAAAATGGACTGCGGCCGCACTAGGCTCTTGGACGTACAATCTTGGCTCTCTGAACTCAGGCTCCACGGACCGCGCAGAAAGGACCGCGGCCGCGGAGGTCTCTAATGCGGTCCGCACAAATATGACTGCGGACCGCGCAGCTTGAACCATGGCAATTTTCACCTCTCTGAACTTCTCTTCCGCGGTCCGCACATAATGGTAGCGCGGCCGCGGAGCCTTCACGCGGACCGCACATAATGGAGTGCGGCCGTGTTGCTTGAAGCCTTGATTTTTGACTCTCTGAATCTCTCTAGTGCGGACCGCACAAACAGTAGTGCGGTCGCACTAGGCCTGTTCTCCTGAGTTTTGCCTTGTTTTAGGTACTTGAGCAGGTTTCACTCCTTTTGACCTGATCTTTGACATTTTATCACTTTGTCGATCAAACCTGCAATCAAGCACAACCAATGAGCCTCTTGGGACTATTTTGTAACAATTTATAATCAAAGCGTAAGCAAGAAGGAGCATAAAACACGTCAAAATCCCTAGTTATCAACTCCCCCAAACTTAAGCTTTTGCTTGTCCTCAAGCAAACAAAATAAGAACCACCCCTTAAGGTAAAATCCAAGAATTTCCAGCTATCCTAATGTAACCTCAACAAGCATCAATTGGGACTAACAATTGCCCTCAATACGCATGCATCATTAACAATATTTAACCTTTGAAAAAACATGGATCAAGTGCGACACAAGAGCATCAAGAGTTGACTCAACACATCAAAGAACTCTTTCAATTACTTTAGTCATTGTGGAACCCAAACTCACACATCCTCAACTCTCCCCAAGCACACCTTACCTTTAGAATAGTGGCACACAAAACGAGGTTAATGGGAATTCACTCATCTCTCTCAAGGAAAGGTCACAAGTCCGGCTCTAGGTACCATATGCTTTCCCCTTATGCAAGTATCCACTAATGTAAGCATCATTCAACTCAAGATCATATAGGGCTTTTGTGGAGTCATTGTGAAGGCTTTTGGTTCAGGGAAGGAGATGTTTTGGTCCAAGTGGGTTCCATCTTCCCTTAAGCACTTCTTTTGATTCATTTGGCACAATTCACTTGACTCTTTGAGTCATTTCACCTCTTTCCGAGGGGTTAGAGAGACCCATTGTCACTCTTTCTTATGCATTTCAATTCTTTTCTCCTTTTTCAACTTTCCACACCTTTCTTTCTTTTACTTTTCTTGAATCTCTTTTTATTCTTTCTCACATTGAGCATTCTTTTTGTCTTTTTGCTTTTCTTTCTTTTTCATTGCCTTTCCTTTTTCTTCATTTTTGTGCCTTATACCACTTTGTTGTCATCCTCGTATCTCCCCCCAAACTTATACTTTTGCCATGTGCTCAAAGAAAGATCGGGTGCCAATAAAGGGTATCTTTTAGAACGGGTATAGGCTTGTAACATGGTTCTTGAAAGAAAAAGGTCTACGGCTCAAAAGGGTTAACTAGGGATCATATCATTGGTAGGCTATGGAATTTGTTCAACTATCATTTGGATCAAGGAGAGCCTATAATCACTTCCCAAGTCAAATTTCACTTAAGATTTCGCCTCAACAAACATTCAGGGCAAGTTCTAGACCAATGGCTCGGGACTTGGACTCGCAATTCGATTTCTCACCACACAAGCTAAGGGAATGCTAAAGACATCGAGTCGGGGGCCCACAACGACCTTAGATACGATTTGAGCACATAATGATCCCGAAAAACCACTTGATGATTATCGGTCAATACAAGAGTCTCAAGGCCACGACTTTCACCATCCTAAACACAACAATTTGTCTTTGACCATGGGATCAAAGGAAAATGTGCTAGGCCCAAGTGAAGCTTGGCTTGAGGTACCCTTAACTACAAACTACCAAAAACAAAAAACAAAAAGGGACTCAAACCCTTAAGAAGGTTGTCATGCCATCTATCATTGGGAAGAGCCACCCGGTTCACACAAAACTCCACCTTTGGAACGAACCGTGGCATTAAGAAAACCAAAGGCTTATTAAAATGTCCAAAACAAAACAAAAGGCTACGAGCCTATATAAGAAGCTAAAAACAAAATTTTTTTGCGAAAATAGAAAATAGAATGAATATGTACAATAGGGGATTTGAATATACCACGGGGAATGAATATATACAATGATGTAACTTTATATATAGACCAAAGGAAAGATAAAAAGTGCGATAAAAGTAACTAAATAGAAAATTATATACATACCAAATGAAAGACAAGAAAGTATAAGATGAATCAGTATAAATACAGTCATCCAACAACAATATAGGGTGCACCCCCTCAAATAAAAGGTGGCATTGTCCCCAATGCCAACTAAACCAAATAAGCACCAAAATGATAAAGAAAGGATATGAAGACTCCCTAAGCCTCGTTCGTCTGCATAGGATCATGAGTGGTCCCTGCGTACTCTGTGTGCTCGGGAACCTCAGAATGGTTCCCGGTATCCTGCTGCTCAGCTGATGGGACCTGGGACTGGACCTGGACCGGCTGTGGATCTGGTACATCCTGCGGCTGACGGGAGGAAGCCTCCGGTGGGTCCGCCAAGTGGATGATGGCATCATCAGCACTAGGGATCTTCCTCCTCTTCTTTGGAGGCCTCTGTGTCTACTCTGGATCTGTGACTGCTACTGGAACTGCTGCTGGAGCTGGGTCCTCAAACAATAAGTCCAAAAAGTAGCCGGTCTGCCTTCAGTCTATCTACATTCGCCCGCAACTCCTTCACGGACTCCCTGGAGGCCCGTGTCTTGCGCAGCTTCTTTTTCTGCAAGCTCCTTTAGAGCCTTGCCATGTGAATCGACTGCCTTTGCCAAATCAGCCTGGGTACTGAAAATCTTCTCCTGGTTTTCTAGTATCTTCTTCAATGCATCCTCAATGTACTGTGGGACCTGTACTGGCTGAGGAGCTGACTGAGCTGCAATGGTGGAGGTCAAGGTAGACAACTCGGATGAAGCAGTATACATCCAGTTGTTCAGGCTTTGAAGCCTCTGGCTCAGCCGGTGGGCAGTGATAGGATGGGCCCGGGAAGATGGAATCTCGGAGCCAGCTGAGGTAGAAGGACCTGGAGGAATGTCAGTTGAAGTGGAAGGTCCGGGAGGCATATCTGCAGTAGTGGAGGCAGGCTTAGAGGGGGCCTCTACCACAACTGGCTCTTCAGACTGGCTAGTTGGGGCAGAAGCAAGGGCCTTCTTGTCCTTGGGGTTGTCATTCCCCTTCAAGCTATACCAGGAGAACGGGGCTACCGGCTTGGCCTTGACATCATAGGGCTTCTTTTCCACCTCTAAGTCCCGGAAATACATAGAGAGGGTGTTGGGGAAAGGGTAGTTCCGGTCATGCTCTATACCCACTAATGAGATAATGCGGGACATCACATTCCCCACATTAATGGTCATGTGTAGAGGAAGAGTCTGGTCATGTGTAGTAGGGTCCAACCGGCTGCAAACAAAGGTCTCCCAACCCCTAGCTTCAAAGTTCAGGGTGCTCATCAGTATTTTTACCCCAGCAGTTAACCACTCCGGAACGGTACCTGGGACTGCCAGGTACTGAGCTAACCATGGACGGACCTCCTCGCCCATTTCCAACGTTGCCAGATATAGAGTCTCATCCTCTTCATTAAAGCCCAAATACTCATTCAGAGACTTCCCGTCGAACAACACCTTTTTGTTTCGAACCTTGGTCACCTTGGAGCCCCTGACGATGTGAGCTACATTACAGTAAAACTCTTTGACCAAGTGTTCATCTGCATCTATACACTTCTCCATAAATATTTCCCAGCCCACTCTAGTCTTAAACTGCCTCTGCACGTCAGGGTTGTGGGGTAATAAGTATTTGTCAATTAAACTTCGCTCCGGTATCAACTTTCTCACCGGCCACAACTCCTTAAACTTGTGGTACGCTACCTCACTCACAAATCTATCTTCCCAAACATTGGGCTTCTTAGTTCGGGCAATGCCTCCCACCTGAGGCTCACCACCTGAGGCTCCCTGTACCTCCTCCTCATCACCGCTTGCACTCTCCCAAGATAATGAAGCTGTGGAGGAGGTGGAGTCGTCCCCACTACCGGCTGCTGAGCCCTCAGACGACTCAGAAATGACATTGGTTGGCCTTCAGATAGTGGGTGATGGTGGGGGAGTTTCTCTTAGTATGAATCTATTCGGCCAGTCTTCAACATACTCTAGCACGGAATCTGAAGATATTTCCCTTGACGGTTGGTACTCACTCCCCGAGGAATGGGAAGCAGCTCTATCTGCAGCTTTTATTAGCTTCCTGGTCCTTTTTATGTTTTCCCGAGCTTGGGGAGTGAGTTTGATCATTTTCTTTCCTTTGCCTCCCCGGGAGGATTCACCTCTCCCGGGTTGTTTTGATCCTATTCCTCCTTGTTGTTTAACCATTGTCTGCAAGCACAAGCATCTAACTTTGTTAGTATCAATAGAGGCAGTGAAACAAATGTGCAGAATGAATTGCAGAACAGATCAGACAATTGCAGAAAAGTTGCAGAACATGGCTAGTGTGGACCGCACAAAATGGCAGTGCGGCCGCATGAAGGCCACCGTGGACCGCACAAGAATGACCGCGGTCCGCACAGGTCTAAGGTCCTCAAAAACAGCTCTCTGAATCTCACCACCGTGGCTCGCACAAAATAGTACCGTGGCCACGGTGGGTCAGTGAGGTCCGCATAAAATGTTGTGCGGCCGCACTGGGCTTAAGGTCAACTTTCAGACAATCATCACCGCGGACCGCACAAACACGACCGCGGTCCGCGGAGGGTGCCTAGATATGGCACTGAGTTAGGGTTCTTGGGTTTTGCATTTTAGTTCAAGTTTTCACCTAGAGATATGGTCCTTACTCAATTACCCAGTTCAATATGCTCACCACACACGCAAAAATTAACAGTTAAACTAAACTAACCTAAAAATTGTAGAATTACGGGAGGAGAAGACTACAAAGCTAACAGAAAATAAAATAAAAGGAAATTAAACAATTAAACTAAAAAGAAGTGGGTCAATTGTTACCAGATATTGAGAAGAAGTGAATCAACACAATGCAAACAAGCTATTACGATGAAGATAGAAGATGAACAGTACTTTTAGGGTCTCTGAGAGATTAGGGTTCGAAAAGGGTAAAGGAGGCCCTTGAGGTCTATTTATAGAGAAACTCGTGGGACCCATTCTCACCTACCAGTGCGGCCGCACAAAATGGACCGCGGTCCGTGTTGGCTTTGTTTAGAAAATGTTTGAGAAGGCAACCTCTGCGGTACGCACAAAACTGTCCGTGGCCGTAGAGGTCCACCGCGGTCCGCACAAAATTTCATGCGGCCGCGGTGGCAAACCTCAGAGAGTCCTCCACTTAGCCTTCACCAGTGCGGACCGCACAAATTGTAGTGCGGCCGCACTGGCAACTTCAGAGACTGATCATTTTTGCAATTATGTCCTGCACTACATCAACTCAATCCCTGCAACATCTCACAACCAGTTAGCCCAAAAATCAATCCTACACTACCAAGAAAATCAAAGAAAACAAAAAGAAAAACACATGGGTTGCCTCCCAAGAAGCGCCTGATTTAACGTGGCGGCACGACGTGGGTTACCATCACATCATTTGAAATGAACAACAACCACCACATGGCTATCATCAAACTTCCCAAGATAATGCTTGACACGGTGCCCATTCACTCTAAAGACTTCACCACTTTTGTTCTTCAAATCTAGAGCACCAAACAGGGTCACACACACAACTTCAAACGATCCTCTCCATTTTGATTTAAGCTTTCCCGGAAACAGACGTAACTGGTAATTGAACAAGAGAACCAAATCACCAACTTTGAACTCCTTTCCACGAGCATATTTATCATGAAGGTACTTCATCTTGTCCTTATACAAGGACGAACTAGAGTATGCATGGAACCGGAATTCATCAAGTTCATTGAGTTGTTCAACACGAAGATTAGCCGCAACATCCCACTCAAGATTATGCTTCCTCAAGTCCCACATGGCCTTATGCTCCAACTCCATCGGTAGATGACAAGCTTTCCCAAACACCAACCGGTACGGTGACATACCAATTGGGGTCTTGTAAGCGGTCTGGTAAGCCCATAGAGCATCATCTAACTTTTTAGACTAATCGGACCTATTGGCATTGACGGTCTTGGATAAAATGCTCTTGATCTCTCTATTTGATACTTCAACCTGGCCACTTGCTTGAGGATGATAAGGTGTAGAGACTTTGTGGTTGACACCATACTTGGATAGCAAGGTATCAAAAGCTCTATTACAAAAATGCAATCTTCCATCACTAATGATTGCCTGGGGTGTACCAAACCTTGTGAAAATGCTCTCCTTTAGAAATGACACCACACTCCTAGCTTCATTGTTGGGCAAGGCCACGACCTCAACCCATTCTGACACATAATCAACCACTACAAGAATGTAAGTGTTACTACACGAGCTAACAACAGGGCCCATAAAATCGATACTCCATACATCAAAGATATCAACTTCAAGAATTGAGTTTAGAGGCATCTCATTTTTCTTGGAAATCCCGCCTGCTCGTTGACATTGATCACATCTTTTCACTAAATCACTTGCATCTTTGAACAAGGTTGGCCAATAAAAACCACAACTCAAAACTTTCGAAGCCTTTCTCACCCCTCCATGATGGCCACCATAGGGGGATGAATGACAAGCCTCCAAAATACTCAATTGCTATCCCTCCGGGACACACCTTCGAATCACACCATCCGTGCAAATCTTAAACAACTATGGCTCATCCCAATAAAAGCCCAGACTATCCCGTTTGAGCTTCTTCCTTTGGTTACAAGAGAGCTCACACGGGATGATGCTAGTCACAATGAAATTAGCAATATCCGTAAACCATGGCATATCACACATTAACACAGAAAGTAGTTTCTCATCGGGGAATGTATCATTGATCTCGAAGCACTCACACGGCCTTCCTTCCTCCTCCAAGCAGGACAAATGATCCGCAACTTGGTTTTCACTACCTTTCTGGTCCACTATTTCCAAATCAAACTCTTGAAGAAGTAACACCCATCGCATCAACCTTGCCTTGGAATCTTTCTTGGTCATCAAATACCTAAGGGCGGCATGGTCGGTGTGCACTATGACTTTGGCCCCCATAAGATATGGCCGAAATTTTTCCATGGCGCACACAATAGCCAACAATTCCTTCTCCGTCACCGTGTAGTTCCTTTAAGCTTCATTCATTGTCTTGCTTGCATAGTACATGGGATGAAACATTTTGTTCACTCTTTGACCTAACACTGCCCCAACCGCAACGTCACTTGCATCGCGCATGAGCTCGAAGGGCAAACTCCAATTGGGTGCGGTAATGATCGGGGTAGTGGTCAACTTGTGCTTACGAAGTTCAAAAGTCTCCATGCATTTCTCATCAAACACAAACTTAGCCTCTTTCTCTAGCAACTTGCAAAGGGGATTCACTACCTTCGAAAAATCCTTGATAAACCGCCGGTAGAACCCCGCATGCCCAAGGAAACTTCTCACCCATTTGATAGAAGTTGGGGGAAGAAGCCTTGAAATCACCTCAATTTTGGCTTTGTCTATTTCAATCCCATGCTTAGAAATTTTGTGACCCAACACTATGCCCTCTTCAACCATGAAGTGGCATTTTTCCCAATTAAGAACAAGATTCGTCTCGTCACATCGGGCCAAGACTCTATCCAAAATTTCCCAAACACTCTTCAAATGAATCACCAACCACACCAAAGTCATCCATAAAGACCTCCAAAATGTCTTCCACCATGTCGGTGAAAATAGCCACCATGCATCGTTGGAAGGTCGCCGGAGCATTGCACAACCCGAACGACATCCTGGAGAAAGAAAATGTACCATATGGGTAGGTGAATGTGGTCTTCTCTTGGTCCTCCAGAGCAATTAAGATTTGATTATAACCCGAATATCCATCCAAAAAGCATAAAAAGCACGCCCCGCAAGGCGATCAAGCATTTGGTCGAGGAATGGCAACGGGAAATGATCCTTGCAGGTCACTTTATTTAGCTTCCGGTAGTCCATGCAAATGCTCCACCCAGTAATGGTCCGAGTGGGAATGAGCTATCTGAGATTGGATACACCACACCTGCATCTAGCCACTTGATCACTTCTTTCTTCACCACCTCTTGCATTGCCTCATTGAGACTCCTTTGATGTTCTAAGGAAGGCCTTGCATCATCGTCCAAAATAATTTTGTGCATGCAAAATGCAGGGCTTATTCCCCGAATATCCGCCGGAGTCCATCCAATTGCCCTTTTTCGCCTTTGAAGCACCGCCAAAGTGGCCTCAACCTGCATGTTAGTAAGGCAAGAAGAAAGAATAATAGGTAAAGTTGAATAAGAGCCCAAGAATTCATACCTGAGGTGTGGAGGAAGTGGCTTCAACTCCAACACCGGTGGCTTCTCAATTGATGGTTTGGTTGGTGGAGTTTTCCGATTTTCAAGATCCAAAGACAATTTTCTTGGCTCATAGGACTAAGAGCCCATCCTATGTAATGCATTGACACACTCCACTCTGCTTGCATCTTCATTGACATCATGATGTAAGAGCACGGCCTCAAGGGGATCCTCCACGTTAATCATAGAACTTCTGTCATCCACTATCACAGCTGTGACAATGTCCACAAATGAGCACACCTCGGTGCTATTGGGTTGCTTCATGGATTTGCAAACATGGAAGACGACCTTCTCATCACCCACTCGAAAAATTATTTCACCCGCTTCAACATCAACCAATTCCTTCCCCGTTGCAAGGAAAGGTCTCCCTAGAATAATTGGGACCTCATAGTCCACCTCACAATCCAAAAACACAAAGTCCGCCGGCAGGATAAATTTTTCCACCCGGACAAGCACATCATCAACTATACCCAAAGGACGCTTCATTGATCTATCTACCATTTGTAATCTCATGGAAGTTGGCCTTGGTGGCCCAATACCTAGGGTCTTGAAAACTGAGAAGGGCATAAAATTGATGCTTGCCCCAAGATCAGATAAAGCTTTGGCAAAGTCTGCACTACCAATAGTGCAGGGGATAGTGAAAGCACCAGGATCCTCTAATTTCGGGGTCATTGAATGTACTATGGCACTAACATGGCGGGTCATCTTGATAGTTTCACCGTCCATTGATCTTTTCTTTGTAACCAAATCCTTCATGAATTTAGCATAACCAGGCATTTGCTCCAAAGCCTCCACCAATGGCACGTTGATGGATAAGCTCTTCATCATGTCAATGAACTTTTTAAATTGGTTGTCACTTTTCTGCTTGGCTAGCCTTTGAGGATAGGGGGAGGTGGTCTAGGCAATGGTGCCTTGGTTTTTGCACCACTGGCTCCGGTATGTCAATTATGTGCTCCCTAGACGGGTTCACGGCCTCTTGAGTTTCCACCTCGGCTTCATTAATGTCAATCCTCACTTCATTATTCACCTTGTCATCAACCACATCTTCAACTACCAAAGGAACATCATTTTCCTGCAACTCAACATCATCATCCACAACTTGCTTATCTTTCGAGGCATGCACATCACCGCCTCTCCCACTTCTTGTTGTAACTGCCATCACATGATTGTTCCCACCCTTAGGGTTCACTACCGTATCACTTGGTAGAGCACCCTTAGGGCGAGTATTCAACGATTGAGAGATTTGGCCTAATTGCACCTCTAAATTCCGGATAGAGGTATTGTGGGAAGCCAATTGAGCATCGGAATCTTGGTTCTTCTTCATCATTTGTTCGAACATCATTTCTATTCTTCCCATATCATTACCCGAAGAACTAGATCCTTGAGATTGAAGGGTTCAAGTAGTTGGCACGAAGCCCAAATATGGCATTCAGCCCAATAAACGATGATAACAAATAGTTTTAAATCAAGTAAGCGGTAAAATCATCAATCGGGACGGACCAAGTCCAAATCCCTAATAGTACATGATCACTGCCAACTCCGCACCACTAAAAAGTAGCGAGAGAGGGTCGCAATAGCTTTACCGATTTGGGTCGGGATCGAATCCACAGAGAGCTAGGACTTGGAGTTGAGTATCGTATCT